>NC_051180.1:34150920-34337482 GCF_013339695.2 Rhipicephalus sanguineus
GGACCTTATCCTGACCAGAAAACCTACTTGTACGTGTAAAGTGTAGAATTGCCTAAAAAAAAAAAGGGATGCAGCCCCCTATGCCCTATATGTATACTTACAGTACAGGGATCTCACCTCTTCAAGTTTTTCCGCTGGAAAGGCTTGGGGAATGTCGCCCAGTGCTATGTTACAACTGTACAGGGTGCTGGTTTCTTCTCGGTTTCCTGCGATACAGTTTGCCTGCATTAACTAACGCAAACAAGACAAGTCGGCGCATGCTACAGAGTGGTTTCAGGACCAGACCCTCCGATTTGTTTAGGCCTCCTCAAAGTGCTTCAACAGCGGCGACCATAGCCATCGCCAGGACCACCTCATAAAGACTCATATTGAGGTTGAAGCACTGAGGACCCACATAAGGCATCTTGCCCGGACCCCCACCACCACCTAGCCTCTCTACCAGCGGACAGACCACGCACCTCCTTTTGCCGAACAGTAACCACACACGGCGAATCCCTACCAACTGGCTTCACACCGCGGCGAGACCTTCGGTTCCTCCATGGTGCCTGAAACAACCAATCATCAACCTGACAATACCAGGCGTCCAGAAAAAACAAGCTCGGTTCAGCCCCAGCTTTTAAACGCTCGCTTTACTTCTATTGTACGAGAAGTATCACGACTCGACTCACATCTACACCGACGGCTCCGTCCTACCGAGCAGTTCACAGCGGCGGTCGTGATTCCAACGATCGCCACCACTACAAGTTCAGGACGGCTCACCCAACAACATCGACGGCAGCAGAGCTCACAGCATTTCGCGCCGCGCTGCTTTTCATTAACGATCAAATGATAAAAAGGTGGACGATTTCTGCGACTCCAAGGCGGCACTGCAGTCTCTACTGTCGACTTTGCGCCGCGGTCCGCACGAACAGTAGGTGTTTCAGACTGCCGAGATGTTCCACCACCTCACCGAGAAAGGACACTGCATTACTTTTCAATGGCTACCGATCACTGTGGGATGTCGGCAATGAACGGGCCGATCAAGCTGCCCGTTCAGCCCATACAGAGGACCGCGACCTGTCGATACCTCTTTCTAGGACAGACGCGCTCGGAAACTCCGCATGCTCGCTCGCCAATGCACCATGTCAAATTGGAATGAGCCACATTTCATGCATGCACGACTACACTCCTTTGATCCCACGTTAAGCCTTCGACTGCCATCAAGACTTCGCCGAGGTGACGCTACCGTTCTGTATAGATTATGGCTGGGCGTCGCGTTTACCCATGCATATTCCGCATAGGGATGGCCGACACCACCGCCTGTGACACACTGCGGCAACGAAAGAAACGATTCGGCATGTTCTGTGTGACTGTCCGAAGTATAGCACACAGAGACAATCTCTATGCATGCTCTCGACAAGATAGACGACCAGCCTCTATCTGAAGAAATACTTTTACGCCATCGTCCGGACATAACGTCGCAGAAGAAGGCTTTACAAGCGCTACTAGCCTTCCTGCGATCCAGTGGCCTGTCAGAGCGCCTCTGAGCGGAACGCTCTTGTGTGTGTGTGGTTGTGATTGTTTTTTTTTTCTTATTATATTATTTTCTGTCTCTCGCTTTCAACCCCCTATCCCCAACCCCAGTGCAGGGTAGCATACCGGATACAAACTTCTGGTTAACCTCCCTGCCTTCCTCTACTCTTTCCCTCTCTCTCTCTCTCTACAGTATCAGGGGGAGTGTCATGGGAGTTCACTATTTAGAAGGACACTAAATACAAATATTAAGTCGACGTTGGTTGTTGAAATAGCGTTGCGGAAACGTCGTAGTGCTTGTCTTGTGCCAAGGAAATGCTTATTTTGAAAGAAAATCACGTTTTAGTGGCCCGAACGGCGTTAACGAGCTTCAAATCACCCGCCTGAACGGACCTTCTGATGTAGCAGTCGCCGTGCCCAACGTTGCCCGCCTTTACTGCCCGGCCGCCGAAGCTACGGTTCCTTGCGCAACAGTGGCCATCAACCTTGCCAAGACGCAGACACAGGCCACTCCGAAACTGTTCGCTGTAGCGGAGCTTAGCTTGGCCAGCAGCAGAAGTAGAGTATCGACAAAGCGAAAATATCGAGAGCCAAGCATACGCAGCAGCACGCGATACTGAAACTGCCACTGATACGCGACCGCGTGAGCGAAGCGCTGCTCGGCGAACCACTCGCGCCGTTCCCACTCGAACTTTTGAACCACTCGCGCCGTTCCCTATGGCCAAGAGGTTATTTTTTCCACGAATCAAACAGAAACGAACAAGAAGCATTTTATTACGTCTTCTGATGCACGCAAGGTTCTTCTTTTTTTTACAGCAACCAGTCTAATTACTAGTGGTTAATTGTACTCGGGAATCTTGACCCACTCGTGGCGCGTATCGTGTCCTACATTTACCTTAATTTCTCAATTAGTAGAGCACTGCTCCTGATAATATTGACGTTTCAGACGTTCTCCCACATTGACCTTTCACTCTGACATAAATTATTTGCATTTAGTGTCCCTTTAAGAACATCACTCAGCACTACAGTTCGCACTCCGCGACTGTAGACAGTGCAAGTAATACTCTCCAAAGAGGCGACAAGGAAAAGCAAACACAACGACCCGAAAACTACACAACAAGCAGAAATGCGAGAAGGGATATCCCCGAAAGGAACAATCCAGCGCTGGTCCGTCTACACACTGCGAAGCTCGACACGTCGCTGGAGGCAAATCGTTTAGCGCGCGAGAGAGAACAAAGGGCCTCAGCGCGGGCGAGCCGTCCATAAATCGTTCGCCTCCGGGCGGGGGGGGGGGGGACGCATGCGTAATCGACGACGGTGTCCCGTCGAACGGAGCGTCGTCCTTTTGGCACCCGCGACCGGTCGGGGCCTTTGTCTTCATTTCCGATCCCGGAGGCGTTTTGCCCGACCGGACCCGCGAAAAGCAACCGGCGGCGAAGAGTGAAAGCTGGAGACAGGGCGTTTCGCTGTGGCAGCAGCGCTCGCGCCGGCGGCCACGGTCTGGCAGACTATGGCCGGCCACCATCGGAAAACCAGGGGACGCATACAACAACGGTCAATACACCGCCAGACAAGGAATAAACATATCCATATCTGGGCCTGCGCGTGCCCCGCTGCTCTCGGCAGCGCGATTAATCTTCATCGGGCCGGCTGGCATCGCTCCCCGCGCTCCCTTTCCAATTCTTCCGGCGCCGCGGCCAGTTTGCATCGGCGAGATTGGAGCCGATGCTCGCTCTGCGCAAGGACTCTGTGTGGGGGGCGGACTGGCCAGACCCCCGTCGATGCTGCTCCTCCTGTTTGCAGTCTGTGTTTTCTGAATGGGCCTCTGGTTGGCACAGCGCTCGGTGGAACTTGATTTCCAAGAATCACGGGCCAGAGATTGAACTATAAGCATTCGTCACTACACGTTAATACGCCCGTTGGAAGGCCTTACTATTAGTATCTCCGCAGTGTGTGTGTGTGGTGTGTGTGTGTGTGTGGTGTGGTGTGTGTGTGTGTTTGTGTGTGTGTTTGTGTTGTGTTGGTGGTGTGTGTGTGGTGTGTGTGTGTGTTGTGTGTTGTGTGTGTTGTGTGTGTGTGTGTTGTGTTGTGTTGTGTGTGTGTGTGTGTTTGCACGCACGCTCCTACAGCACACTATGATATCTGCATTTCGTATGACATCAAGGGGCGAACCAACTTAAACTTCATGCTCCTTAGCCTCTGGCATTTGGAAGTCGTTCACGTCACAGCGCAGCTAGCGCTTAATGTTACGACACGCGACAATAGAACTCTGCCCATTTTGAGTATGCGTGGTTTTAGTTATAAGCCTTCTTTGTATACTCAAAAGATCGAGGACGCAATAAACTTCACTGAAAGTGAGATAACAACTCAAAATAAAGCTTTATTGCAAGAGGCTGCCACACTTGCAACATTGCCTACCATCGAGGTGAAACGAGGCGAATCGATAAACATTTCAGTAAATGACAACAAGACACGATCATCGGCTCTTCTGTGCAAGATAATTCAGTGTCATAATTACAATGCACGACCATAACTGTAGCGCATAGGGAGAGCGAAGAAAGCTTAACTATTCGGGATCACACTGACTTCAATATACAAGCTGCGCACGCAACGACAGGTACAACACGTGATCCTGTTTTCGGTCTTGCTTTCGGATCATTTAGTGGACACGTGTCAACGACTACATAGCCCCGATACTGAGCAAGAGGGCGCCTTTACAAATATATCCTCGCGAATGTACTACGTCGCAGGCCACGCTAAGCCGATAATCAAGATTTTTTTTTTGTTTATTTTTTAGCTAGTCTGCTTTTTTCCTCGTTCCGGACGGCGCTAAGTACGTTTCTTTTCTAAACTAAATGTAGCACTGGCCAATTACCGAGCCGTTTTGGGAACACACAGCGCAAACGAACATACACCAATAAGGATACATAGCAACATGGATATATAAGGAAGTTGTTAGCGACTAATTTGAAACGACTATTTGAATGGAAGACGTATACGACGAAAGAAAGAAAGAAAGAAAGAAGAAAGAAAGAAAGAAAGAAGAAAGATATAATATAATAATAATAATAATATCTGGGGTTTAGCCTGCCAAACCACGATATGATTATGGAGACGACGTAGTGGAGGGCTCCGGAAATTTCGACCACCTGGGTTCTTTAACGTGCACCTAAAGCTTAGTACACGGCCTCAACATTTTCGCCTCCATCGAAGAAAGAAAGAAAGAACGAAAGAAAGAAAGAAAGAAAGAAAGAAAGAAAGAAAGAAAGAAAGAATAGAAAGAAAGAAAGAAAAGAAAGAAAGAAAAAGAAAAAAGAAAGAAAGAAAAGAAAGAAAGAAAGAAAGAAAAGAAATAAAGAAAGAAAGAAAGAAAGAAAAAAGAAAAGAAAGAGAAAGAAAGAAAAAGAAAGAAAGGAAGAAAGAAAGAAAGAAAGAAATAAAGAAAAAAGAAAGAAAGAAAGAAATAAAGACGAAAGAACGAAAGAAAGAAAGAAGAAAGACAAAAGAAAGAAAAGAAAGAAAGAAAGAAAGAAAGAAAGAAAGAAGAAGAAAGAAAGAAAGAAAGAAAGAAGAAAGAAAGAAAGAAAGAAAGAAAGAAAGAAAGAAAGAAGAAAGAAAGAAAGAAAGAAAGAAAGAAAGAAAGAAAGAAAGAAAGAAAGAAAGAAAGAAAGAGAAAGAAAAAAAAAAAGAAGAAAGAAAGAAAGAAATAAAGAAAGAAAGAAAGAAAGAAAGCAAGAAAGAAAGAAAGAAAAAAAAGAAAGAAGAAGAAAGAAGAAGAAAGAAAGAAAGAAGAAAAGAAAGAAAGAAAGAAAGAAAGAAAGAAAGAAAGAAAGAAAGAAAGAAAAGAAAGAAAGGAAAGAAAGAAGAAAAGAAGAAAGAAAGAAAAGAAAGAAAGAAAGAAAGAAAGAAAAAGAAAGAAAGAAAGAAATAAAGAAAGAAAGAAAGAAAGAAAGAAAAGAAAAAAGAAAGAAAGAAAGAAAGAAAGAAAGAAAAAAGGAAAAAGAAAGAAAGAAGAAAGAAAGAAATAAAGAAAGCAAGAAGAAAGAAAGAAAGAAGAAAGAAAGAAAGAAAGAAAGAAAGAAAGAAAAAAAAAGAAAGAAAGAAAGAAAGAAAGAAAGAAAGAAAGAAAGAAAGAAAGAAAGAAAGAAGAAAGAAGAAAAGAAAGAAAGAGAAAGAAAGAAAGAAAGAAAAGAAAGATAAGAAAAGAAGAAGAAAGAAAGAAAGAAAGAAAGACTGCAGAAGTCGCTATTTCTTAATGACTCTATACAACCGCACGTACGCGAGTCGTTTGAGCATGCGTAATGAGGCATGGTCGCGATAGCAAGAAAACGACAATGCACAGCAAGAACAATAGCTCGATACCCAGAGACGGCAGTTAAGACGACACGCATACACGGTGACACTAGGGGACTTCGTTAAATGCCAAAAAGCGTGTACGGGGCCCGAATCGATCGCGCGAGTACGCGGCGCGCGGCTCCGGCCGTGTAGCCGTGCGTGACCCATCTTGACAATGCACACCGGCCCGTTCAACCGACGAGCGTCCCGGCAGCCGTCGCAGCGACATACGAGAGAACAGCAATCGTTGTCAGCCTTTCTTTCTTTGTACACGCAGTGCATGCATGTTCAATGAAAGGATCACAGACTTCAGCGCTGAGGGGGCTTGGGTGCATGCACGTAGAAGTCGTAGTGTGCCACACTTGTCCCCATTAAATCACGATATGATAAGCACAGCCCGCCGGGTTGACCTAGTGATTATGGTGCTTGACTGCTGTCGCGAAGGTCGCGGGATTGAATCCCGGCACCGGCGGCCGCATTTCGATGTGTGGCAGAACGCTAGACGCCCGTTTGCTTTGATTTAGGCGCGCGTTAAAGAACACCAGGTGGTCGAAATTTCCGGAGCCCTTCGCTATGACGTCCCTCATAATCATATTGCGGTTTTGAGACGTAAACCCACAACAATTATTATTAGAGATAAGCACTGAAAAACAAATTACACAGTAGCAAGGAAAAGCCACGGGGTACACTCATTACGCGTAAGTCGAGGTATTTTTCAGTCTGCGTGCGCAGTCTTGAGGAGTGCTGTGACTAGCTTCGAAAGCTTCGGGCCGTGGGGGGAAACATACTTATGAAAATTATGCACCAAGCAAAGCGATATCAATCCACAAAGGAAGCAGCCAACGGGGAAATCCAACAGTATGCCTGAACCTTCTCCGTCGTTCTGCCGAAGAGCCTAGGCATACGTGCGACA
This sequence comes from Rhipicephalus sanguineus, assembly GCF_013339695.2. Lineage (NCBI taxonomy): Eukaryota > Metazoa > Arthropoda > Arachnida > Ixodida > Ixodidae > Rhipicephalus > Rhipicephalus sanguineus. Next base: position 34,157,681 of record NC_051180.1, read on the forward strand.
TGGTGAAAGCCGTAAACGGCTGTAAAAATCGAGAGCAGTGTCATACAAGCTGTGAAAACTCAGGTGACGCCCTCATTGCATTCCTTCGGCGAACAACGCCAGAGTAAGCATGCGTAGAAAGCCGCGCGAGTTGGTATGCGTTCATCTCGGTCAAACTGGGTGGCAGGACGGGTCACAACGACGGTAATGAGGCAAGCGCGGACTAACAACTGGGCTAATCCAAAATGTTTATTAAGATAAGACGCCAGCCAACATGACCATCAAGGTAACGAGAGTTTTTGAACTTACAAATGCAGGACTGTGTGTGTGTGCGTGTGTGCATCTATCTATCTATCTATCTATCTATCTATCTATCTATCTATCTATCTATCTATCTATCTATCTATCTATCTATCTTCTATCTATCTATCTATCTATCTATCTATCTATCTATCTATCTATCTATCTATCTATCTATCTATCTATCTATCTATCTATCTATCTATCTATCTATCTATCTATCTATCTATCTATCTATCTATCTATCTATCTATCTATCTATCTATCTATCTATCTATCTATCTATCTATCTATCTATATCTATCTATCTATCTATCTATCTATCTATCTATCTATCTATCTATCTATCTATCTATCTATCTATCTATCTATCTATCTATCTATCTATCTGTCTGTCTGTCTGTATATATATATATATATATATATATTATATATATATATATATATATATATATATATATATATATATATATATATATATGTTTCTTATTTTTTTATCCTAACAACTATGTGGAAAGGGGTAGCCGTCACCATGCAATAGTGACAATAACTCCTTAATTTATTTTTTATTTCAATACAAAAAACAAGTATGAAAAGCCATGAAAACAATACGTACGCGTGATAAAACCGCTTGAGTCAGCTGGTTACGTGGCATGTTAAGCACAGATACGCATATATTTTGTCAGTCAGACTAAAAAATGGCTGACTAATGCACCCATCCCCCATTTTTGTGACATGAAAAGCCTCTAAGGGGAAAGGGGGAGGGGTGCATCAGCTAGCCATCAATTAGTCTGACTGAACGGGAATATGCGTACATGTCCTTCGCATGCCACATTACTAGCTGAATCAAGTGATTTTCTCCCGTGTGTGTGTGGGTGTGTGTTTACGTAATTATATATATATATATATATATATATATATATATATATATATATATATATTATATATATATATATATATTATTTGCATCGCTTGTTTACTTGTTACATTGTTAACCCGTAAAGGGGCTTGCCATGTGTTGGCTGGCGTCTATGTAAAAGGCTGCTTACGTGTTTTCAACAAACCCAGTTGCTAGTCCGCGCTTGTTCGTCTCGTTTCTTTCGTTGTGTTCCGTCTTGCCACGCAGTCTGACCAACATGACCGCTAGAGGATCGCTCGTAACGGACAGTAGGACTACTAGGACTTCAAGGGCTAAGCTCGAGCCGAACCGTACACAACCGAGTGAAAAGATCATGCACAACACGACTTCCGAGCAACTCAGCACATCTAGTATGGAGCTTGCATCGGGCACCCTAAGCACATCCACAACGACACGCGTCGGTGGTCAAGGAAAGGGCGGAAGGAGGAGGAACGCAGCGAAGAGTTTCATGCAGAGCAAACACGTAGACAGCCCGACATCCGCGCATTAGAGCGCGGGAAAAGAAACAAAATGAGAACACGACGAAGAAGCCAACAGTGCGCAAGAAGTGGAGAGACGGTGAGGGCGGGTAGGAGAGATGGAAAGGGGGGTCAAGTTGTTGCTGCGAGGGAAGTGAAGGGACAAAGTAAAAGAGCGGAAAACGCGCGGGCCATTCAAGGCAGCGGAACAAGACGAAGCGGACAGAGACAAGTGCACCAGTTTTTCCGGAAGGGCTGTACTCGGGCGCGCGCGTCGTCCTTTGCGTACCGAAGGAGAGAGGAAGCCTCGCAGGGAGCTCCTCGTGGTCGAGATTGAATTAGGGAAGAAACGGGAAGGCCAACGGGGAGGGCTCGTTTCGGTTTAGCCTCTTCGGTTGGAGCGGCGTGCAGGAAAAGCTGCCGACAGATTTGCTGGCGTCGTCGTCGCCGAGAACGCGGTCGCCGCCGCGCATGACTGGTCCTGTAGCGACGACCGGCCGTCTTCCGGATCGCTTAGGCAACAAAAGGACGCCCCCACCGCCCACCTACCACCCTCCCACTGCTGCAGCGAGTCGACGTTGCGAGCAAGGGTGCGCGCGTGCCGATCGGAGCGAGGCAAATAGTGCGCTTCCTTGCATCTCACGGCAGCCTTGAGGGAAAGCAGCGCGCAGGACGCGTCTTCATACGTGATGCACGGGAGCCCCCATTCAGGCGACGACGGCCATTGTGTGCGAGAGGCGCACTGGCAGACGAAGTGATTGCTTCGACGCAGGGCCGCAGTATTATACTGTAGGCACGCACGTACATAAAGGGTGACTGTGTCTTCGAAAGTAGACTGCCGTCGTCGTTTCGGCACTTAGTTCAATCCACTCGCTTCTATCCGACATGCTTGCGTCATCGCTTTGATAACATCAGGCAAGACATATCTCCAGTGCTTCTATCCGCGGCATCCTTCCTGCTGCCTTACAAACTTCCCGGCGAGTGCGCCTGTATACAAGTGTGATCGGCATTATTTTCTATGCCGTAACCGTACGTGCCAGTAGTTTTTTTTTTTTTTTTTCATTTTACTATGATAAGAGGTATGAGCAGTGTTGCGAAACTAGCTTAACATCTCTATGGGCATCGAATCGGTGATATTGAAAAGTACAGCGACTGCGGAAAAAGATTAGTGCGAAGCGACCGATGTAAGGAGCAGCAGAATTACCACCAGCATTCAATGCGGGGCGCTTTAGGATGGGCTACTTAACTGCTGCCGGCCACCACCGCTTTCAAACGTGCATCGTGCCTAGCGAGCTTTTTACGAGCATTCTTAGGAACAAGAGCACCGCTTGTCGCGATTTTGTCGCTTCCCTCATCGCACACTTGTGCCAGTGTCTTCTCGTTCCAGCTGTGGCCCTACTTGCATTTTCCTTAAGTGATTATCAAGTACCGTTTACGTTTTATTAGGATTAGCTTCGTAATGTATCCCAACCGAAAGAAGCTCACTGAATCCTTTATGTGTTCGCCTAAGACGATTCGAATGCGAAAGACAACACGTGTGACCAACTTACCACGCCATTCACGTCACGCGAACGCCGCTTTCTAAATGTTTTTTCGTCATCCCGCGAATGCCGCAAGGACGAAGTGAATTTGCAGCTCGCGAGGTCCATTCGTCGCCATTATGCTTAATTTTACACACGCCGGCTTTTCGTTCGCGGTCACGTTCGCGTCGGATGAATATGAGCACATTCAGGCTCCTCATCGAGAGAAAAGGTAAATTATAATTCATCTCTCTGGCCGTGTTTTGGAGGGAGGTGTTCCTAACATCGCCGCAAAATAAGAAAGAATTATTAAGGAGTTCGTATAGTACCTCGCACATGTCAATGTTGACTCAATGAGCATTTCTAGCGTGGGATGTGTGGGTCATTTACCTAACGTGCAAGAAGTGAGAATGTGCAGTCCACATCGTCATTAGCAGACAAAGAGTTCGCATGTTCAAAGCACACCACTTTCTGCCACCCAGCTGTTTGTAGAAATCAGCTACAAAATGCACCTGTCTCGTTATAATAACAGTTGGCGTATACGCAGAAGTCCTTTATTTTCCAGATATGCGAGCCCCGAACAATTGCAAATTATTTATCCACGCCAGGGAAAATAGCTTGTCCCTTCGGGGTGCTGCGCCGAGAGTCATTCTTCTTTTGTATTCACACATGAACTTTCCGTGGGGTTGTGCTTTCGCTCCATAACACTCAAAATACATTATAACGGAGCTATGCGCTGTCAGGATGAAAGCGAGGACGTTAAACTCGGTGTTTCCAGAATTATCGGTTCCTGTAAAGCAGCCACAGTTGTCGTCCCTCTCGCCACAACACCCTTGCTCCTCTCTGCAATCCCAAAGTTTTCGTTCGCCCTTTAAGTTCTGTGTGAGGTGATCACCGTACGCGAACCGGCGATAGAATAACAATTATTGTATACTGGAGAATAGTTTCCGAAACTTTAGAGTGCCTTTCTGAACACCTTCGCATCTTCCGGCTGGTCTCCGGGAGCTCGATGGATTTGCATCAGAGCTCGTGACACTGTATCACATGCGAACGTGCATCATTTGTTAGTTTCTCGCCTCTCCATCCGCAAGGAGTAGGCAGACGTTATGCTAGGTGGCAGTTGTCAGCCTGTTCTCTCCATATTCCCTCGGTGTCCTTGTGTAATTGCGTATGCATATCAAACACCAACAACAACAACAACGACAACGACGACAACAACAACAACAACAACAACAACAACAACAACAACAACAACAACAACAACAACAATAATAATAATAATAATAATAATAATAATAATAATAATAATAATATAATAATAATAATAATAATAATAATAATAATAATAATACCTTTGGAAGTGCACGGCACTGAAATGATTGATTCACAGCCTTATTCATCCTCCTTCTAGCTTTGAATTTCCGTAAGACAAAATAATTTTGACCCCGAAGAGTCGCTGGGATGAGTGATGGAAAGAATTCAATTGAGCAACATCAATATGAAGCAGTAATACCGTGTAAAAGTGTGAACAAATACCGACACGAATAATGAACAATATACGAACACTGCAGCTTCGGTTCGACTCGGAACTCAAGAACGTCTGTGAAACACTTCAATGATCGATCGCATCGCGCGGTGGCCAAGTTGGATGCTTGTCTCGACCGCGCCACTGCCGCCGCCGCGAGCGCGCAATTTTTACTTCTTACCACCGGTTTTTCCTTCTCGCGAAGCCCGAGCGTTGGGTCTCCCCGTGCAGCGAGCCTCCGGGTGCTGCCATCTAGTGGGAGAATCGCGAAACGCACGCCGGTGCTCTTCCCGAGGAAAACGAAAGAAGCGCGCGAAAAGATGCCACAATCACAGCGCTACAATGATGCGCGAAACAGCGACCAGTGTGGAAATTCAGTTCGCGGCTCAGGGAGTGAATATTTTCTTCTTTTCGCACGTCGTTATTCGTCCTTTTGCTCTCTAGTAGCTTTATTAAGCAAATTTGCTTGAGAGAGAGAGAGAGAGAGAGAGAGAGAGGGGGGGGGGGGACATCATTCAAGGGAGAAATGAAACGGGGATCTTGGAGCCGCTGTGAGTGGGGCACTTAGTCCAAGGCTCTACTGGCCTAGGCCACCCGCCGGACTTTGTTTTATGTTTAAAAGCCTAATCAAACAGTAGTTGCGAAGAGTCCACACGATCAATTACAGTTACCGATACGTTGCTACGGCTGAGCTCAATGTTACCCATTGCGTTTAAAGCTTCATGAGAAGTACATGGGACCAGGCGCATTGAACATCTCGCGTGTGAAATGCTACCATGGTGCCGTACGCTTCTTCAGATACACCGGCCCGTATGACCAGTGCTTCCGTATTTTCCTTGAAGTTGTACTGAAGACCAAATTATGGACGATGGACGCTCCTATGCGTGCGTGTGAGCGTTCAAATTGCCAGCTGATATCCTCCGCCTCATGCTTCAGACATTTTCACTTCGCTCAGAGCAGGGTAGTCAACCGGCCTAATCCTGCTCACCTTTCCTGCTTCTCCTTTGTGAGATCTTTCTCTTTCTTGCTCTGTCAAAAGCGTCCATCCAAACTACGGCTCCAGTGCTGCGTTTAGAGAGGTTTGCGCTCGGAAGCAGTCCGATGAAATGCCGTCGAAGCGCGCGTGACACTATCGTATCTGTCAAACTTATATATTGTTGCATGGAGGTTTATTTAAACGGATAGTTAAGCTATGTTTATTATTAATCGCGATAATACATAACGAAGCAATCACCCGGTAGCGGCAGCCTATTCATACCATGCAAAGCAACTAGGAGATGAAAACGATAATAAGAAACTAAAGAAGCATTTCGCATCGATAACCCTCGCATATATATAACATCGCGCGCGTGGGTCACAGGCTAGCTTGCACATTGTCGTTTATTAGTGCGACGCTTCAATACATCGTATGTCTTAAAAACGCGCAATTTCGAGCACAATACGACACGCTCTCGTACGCTCTACATAACCTGGTTTTTCTGTTATGTTTCCAAAGTAGAAAACTCCAGCTATAACATCGAAGTGGGATGTAGAAATCGCAAGCCTCGACACGGGGAAGCAAAAAGCTCTCATGCACCTGTTACGACGAGCGGCACGGAAGCGCTGAGCTATGAGCCCCGACCACAACGTACGCATTACCCATATAGTTTATCCAATTATCCATCCCCTAAGAAATGACTGAACGAGTGACTGAGCTGGTCTGCAAGGTTGGAATACCAACATGCTCAAACTTTTGCTGTAACGAAGTTTCTTGCTTTATTACTGCAACACCTCAGAATGCACAAAGAGAACGGACGAGGGAACCACTGACGGTTGGTCTTAACAAAACTGCGGTTCAAAGCACAATCACGTAACAAGACCACCGATGAACAACGAGAAAACATGTGTGATGCTTGTACGGCGTTCCCTACGGATGCCCCATTCGTAGCGGTGAGCGATGATAGATACTACAAGAGACAACCGAATAAACTAAACTAAATAGTGTCTTCAAGAACGTTACGCTTGACTTATATCGCAACGGCTAGGGCGTCAACACGCGGACCACGCAATCACGATCGAGCCAAGGTTGATAGTAGGGCTCACGCCGCTTTAATCCAGTAAAATGAGAGCGGCTGAACTCAGCGATTAGTTAGTTTGCTAATAAATGTCGCAAAGGCAGGAAGGGGCGAGAAGGCGCTTGAAGAAGAGAAATGGGCACGAGGGACCGCTGCGCGGCATGTCAGCCTGGAGATAGAGAGCGCCTACGCAAAGAGAAGAGAGAACACACGCGGGAAGAAGCGAGCAGGTGAACGCGACGGAATGACAAAACAAGCGAAGGAGTGCGCGCCCAAAGCGCGTATACCGAGGCAATCCTTTCACTTCGAGCAATCCAATTGCGCGCTACAGTCTATGAGCGCGCTCTTTACGACCCCATCAAACTGCGGGGGCGAGCGGAGACGGGCCTCTTCTTTCCTCCTCACTCATAAAAGTCTGATCTTTCCGTCTCGGTAGGTTATACCACTGCGCTCGAGCGGAATGCAAGGGAGGGTGTACTCGCAACCAAAGGAAACAAAATGCCGCGCACGAAGCCACAGAAACAATGCCAACGGCCGCTGAGCAGAACAAACTCTGAAAGAAGAAAAAAAGAAAGAAAATTACCCTTAAGAGAACCAAGAAGAAAAAGAGATGAAGAGATAAAGAGAGAAGTATTTACTGTACAATACGAAAAAAAAAAAGGAAACTCGTAATTAATCACGTCCACAAAAGAAGCACCGTTGTAGGCGAAAGCCCGGCCGGGAGGTGGGGGGGAGGGTCTGGGAGAATCGAAGCACAAACAGCCGATAAGACGACTTCAGTCTCGTCCCAGAAATATAGGAGAAAGAGAGAATGGGAGAGAGGCAACAGACACGGGAGGACGGCAACGAGAAGAAGCCAACGGCAGAAACCTGTTCCACGGAACCTCTCGCAAATGGAGTCGGCGTAGCGCATTAACACCCACCGAGGTGGACTTTTAGAGGCCTGCTCGCACACCAGGGCACATTGCACTGCATGGTGAGCGGAGAAGACGACGAGCGCGCCGCGTTCGCGCCACGAAGGCAGCCGGGCGGCTTGGCTTTCAGCGCTGAGCGTTTTCGGTACTTTATCACGGCCCCATAAACGTCAGGACAGGCTGTTCGCGCGCGCTTGACCCCGTGTCTCTGAACAGGCCCCGCCGTATCGAGAGCGCGTGAGAAAGCGAAGCCACATCAGAATGACAGCGAGGTCCCAGCGACACAGAGTAGTCCCACATAGTACACCACAGTGCCGCACGAGCACCAGAAAAACGGGCCAGGGTGAGGAAGGTGACAGAGAAGCCGCCAGGATGCTTTATTTCCAGGCTCTTATCCGAGCCACCTAGTAAGGGGCTGTCCGAGTCATCGTCATAGACATTAGCACCAACGAGGAAAGCCGCACGGTGGCGCGCATTAGGACGAAGGGAGAGGGCAAGGAAACAATAACAAGAAAGAAACAATGGCTCCAAGGGCGACCAGCGTAGGAAGGAAAGACCGATGAATGAATCTTCTCCACAAACCAGCCAACGACCGGGCGAACAAAAGGAGCGCCACTCCGCATGCAAGCAGCAGCGAGTGCGGCCCTCCCCGTGTGCGCCGGGTCTGTGCATATACATAACATGCAAGTGACGTAAGTTCCTGTCTTCCGTCCGCCATCACAGAGCACACACGTCTCAGTGACCGCGCCGTGTTTACGTTAGTGCGCGGACCGTTCGGCGTAGTGCGCGTGTTTTGGTCGTTTGCCTTGCGCTTATGACGAACGGGAACAGTTCAGGACATTATGGAGCCTGCAGTGTCGTAGTGCTGTCGCACGTAATGGTTGAAACAACTTCGCACGAGTGACCTACAGCGGCGCTCTTCGCCGCTTGCATTTTGCGGAGCTGAAACTGCACAGATTTCGTCGCTGATTGCTGCATAAAAACCATGGCCAAATAACATGTTTGGCGCCCAGTCGGGGTTCTTTTCACCGAAGAGCTAAGAGGGCCTCCCGAAAACCAAGGAGCGATCACTGTGTTCAATTTGGTGCTTCACGTTTCGACAAAAAGTGACCTCGCCCATAACTCTGTGGTGATAGACTCGGCGAAAAGGTGAGGAGATTCGGAAGCATAACTTGCCTGTTATAAGAGACACCCGTACACACAAACGTTGTGCAACGACTGAGGTCCTTCCTGTTTACGCGCGCATAAGCCATGTGCTCCGTTTCTCGGACAGCTCTTTCGTGCGGTTGCACGGGTTTGTGATGACGTTTGGCAAACAGTACGTCACCGCGTCTGGTCTTTTTTTTTTTGTTGTTATTGTTCATTTACACTTCTCGCGCAATAGCCAAATATCGCACATATCGCCGTTGCGATGTGCAGCGTTGACGGAAAATACGAGAGCCGCACAGCTTGAGTCGGTGTCGTCTGCTGCCATGTGCTCGGTAATAGCGGCGCATGCCGCGAAATCGTATCCCAGAGTTCAGCGGTGTGACGTATTGCAAGTTATGTGGACGTACCCACGCTGAGTGCATCCAAGAACAACACCATTTTTTCGGCGAAGTTCCTCGAAGTCCGGCTGTTTCACAGAGGCGATCCGTTTCTGGACTTTGTGAAGGTCGATCGCAGAAAAAACAGGTTCATCATCACGTGTCCAAAGATAGCACGTAATGTTGAGCGCCGCATGTGAAGTATCGAGTCCAGCACGCGATATTTCGTCGTTATAAACATGTGCAACGAAGGAAGGAACAAAATTAGCCCTAGCCGATTGCTGAACCGAAGTATGCTACCCACGAGCCGCACGATCCGTAGAAACAGTTCCCGTCAATGCAGTAACAGCTGCAGGCGGCATGAGGACTGTCACAATGGTTATTGATTGATATAGCCAAGTCTACTCAGGAGAATGTCAAGCACGCATAGGAATGAAGGAAAGACGATGACTTTTAAGGGCTCGTTTCTTAGTTAGACACAATATTAATGAGAACTAACAGACAATAATGCCAACGAAAGTATAGGGGATGTTATTCATTGTAATTAAGATAAACTGTGCAGGAAGTAAAGTGGATGAAAAGATAACTTGCCGCCGGCAGGGACCGAACCTGCAACCTTCGAATAACGCGTCCGATGCTCTACCACTGAGCTACGGCGGCGGTCATCCTCCCGTCCACTTTATGGGTTATATATGTTCATTTAAACCTAGGAGTGTTAGTCAGCGCCAGTCGAAGCCATCGAGGCGAGTGTGGAAGTTTTTTTTTCTGCCTATTGGCGTCACGTAGAACGTGATCTTTTTACGAGCTGGCAGCTGACCAATAATCCCTCGCATACTACCTGCAGGCATCAAGTCTGCCAGAACGAGACCCTCGCTACGAATGAAGGAAAGGCGATGGATTTAAGGGCTCGTTTTTCTTTGTTAGACACAATATTAATGAGAACTAACACGCAATAATGCCAAAGAAAGTATAGGGGATGTTATTCGTTGTAATTAGGATAACGTGTGAAGAAAGTAAAGTGGATGAAAAAATAACTTGCCGCCGGCAGGGACCGAACCTCTGACCTTCGAATAACGCGTCCGATGCTCTACCATTGAGCTACGGCGGCGGTCATCCTCCCGTCCACTTTATGGGGTACATATGTGCATTTAAACCTAGGAGTGTTAGTCAGCGCCAGTCGCAGCCATGGCGGCGAGTGTGGAACACTCTTTTTTCTGCCTGTTGGCGTCACGTAGACGTTCTCTCTCTCTCTCTCTCTCTTTTTTTTTTGCGAGCTGGCAGCTGACCAATAATCCCTCGCATACTATCTGAAGATAGATAGATAGATAGATAGATAGATAGATAGATAGATAGATAGATAGATAGATAGATAGATAGATAGATAGATAGATAGATAGATAGATAGATAGATAGATAGATAGATAGATAGATAGATAGATAGATAGATAGATAGATAGATAGATAGATAGATAGATAGATAGATAGATAGATAGATAGATAGATAGATAGATAGATAGATAGATAGATAGATAGATAGATAGATAGATAGATAGATAGATAGATAGATAGATAGATAGATAGATAGATAGATAGATAGATAGATAGATAGATAGATAGATAGATAGATAGATAGATAGATAGATAGATAGATAGATAGATAGATAGATAGATAGATAGATAGATAGATAGATAGATAGATAGATAGATAGATAGATAGATAGATAGATAGATAGATAGATAGATAGATAGATAGATAGATAGATAGATAGATAGATAGATAGATAGATAGATAGATAGATAGATAGATAGATAGATAGATAGATAGATAGATAGATAGATAGATAGATAGATAGATAGATAGATAGATAGATAGATAGATAGATAGATAGATAGATAGATAGATAGATAGATAGATAGATAGATAGATAGATAGATAGATAGATAGATAGATAGATAGATAGACAGACAGACAGACAGACAGACAGACAGACAGACAGACAGACCGACAGACCGACAGATAGATAGATAGATAGATAGATAGATAGATAGATAGATAGATAGATAGATAGATAGATAGATAGATAGATAGATAGATAGAAACGCTCAAAGTGCCATAGGTTCGGTAAGAAATGCTTTGAATTTAAAGAATGTTATTTGTGGCATCTACTGATGCACGACCGTAACCATGGACAACAGATCGCGCGAGTAGCGATTATAAGGCGCTAGACAATATTTCACAGCAGGCGCCAGTGCACTTAAGGGTTTTCCCGCCAGGCTTACCGACAGGCTGCAAGCCTGACTAATGCGTATCCAGAAGGCCACAAGTCAAGGGCCCCAGACATATCCAAGCACGTCGACCGGGCTTACCTGCGATAAGGTAAGCAAGAAGAGACAAAAAGAAAGCATCAGTAAAGCCCGCATTCCATAAGTTTCCAACACATCCATCAAATAGCTACGCATATCCGAGGCAAGTGTACAGGTTAACGAACACAGTGGTTGCTGTTTCAAAATAACGCGTGTATCTTATGCGTATGGAGCCATTTCTTGCTATTTTTTTCTTTTAAATGAAGACTAGAGTAAAACAAAGACACGCATACGTCACACTCCATGTACGCATATAATATGCAGAAACGGCGACTACCGCACTCACATATGAGACGGATGCAGCCGGTCCTCAGCAGCGCAGCGTGTGAGCGACCCCGAACATGCGCTACGCAGATCGCCCACGCATTTGTGCCTACACGCACCGGGCACGTATTCAAGCAACAGCTGCTGCAACCCTGCTCGCGTCTGCATATAGAAATTCGTAGCACGATGTCTCAATGCGGCCTTCCAAGAAATCACAATGAGGCAGCGCTTTGCGAAAGGGAGAACAAGCTGTCAGAAGCGACCTTGTTACGCAAATACATTTCTTTTTATTCTTTGTGCGCACACGAACTGCATACCCCCACCTTATTGCTCTCTCAACGCGATCACAGGCTGCTTATCGCTGTTTCGCATAGTCACGAAGGCAACACATAGCAAAACTGAATACGTGTTTATATTTTCAATTACGGAGAACGACCATTATACCGAACGTTACTGTAAAGCCACTTTTGTAATGATCACCGCTGTATTTCCTTCAGGACACTTTTGTGTAGGCGCGTTACATAAAAAGCGAAATTATGTACGTATAAAAAAAAAAATCGGCAAATTCCACGCCTTGAGGGAATCGGTTTCATGCGAAGCAGTCAGCGAGTACTTCTATGCTGTGTTTTATGGCGTTGAGCCAAGCGCTACGCGGTGGGTCGACGTGTTTTTGTAAGTGTAGTAGCTGTGTGCACATCATGGGCTTACCAGGCACGTCAACAACACTGGCGTTTAAAGGGTAAATGCCCGAACACACGCACGCGTTGCAGCGCGTCAACGCGTGACTTTTTGACGCGGCGCCACGCCCTCTCCCTATGCGGATAGAGGGCGCGCGGGTATGCGAAGCTGCGCGCCCTCGCTCTCCATAGGGAGAGGGTGCGGCGCCGCGTCAAAAAGTCACGCGTTGACGCGCTGCAACGCGTACATGTGTTCGGGCCTTAACTTATGGTGCGACGTCACATCAGCCCTCACGGTAGAGTACATACGTCAGTATTATCTAAACTTTCATGATGCAATCATGTGAATATCATATGTAAATTTCGTTAATGTATTCCCCCGGGGTCGGCCAATGCTTCAATACAGCTTGCTGAATCATAGGAATACAAATGTATGGTTTATTAGACTGCTATAACAGCGGAGCCAACACTACAACCACCGACGTTTATCTGATATGACGCCTGCATTGTAGGAGTACACATGTAATGTTTATTGCTTTCTTGTAAAATTAGATAGCTAGCAACCCAACCACAATCGACGTTGCACCGACATTACGCCTGCATAGGCTGTTTTTCCAAACCTGTTTAGAGACGTGGCGTGGCTCTGTGGTAGAATGCCTGATTGCCACGCAGGATGCCTGGGTTCGATTCCTGCTGGAATACTAATTTTTATTCTTTCCATTCGTCGGGTCAACGCTGCCGAGATGTCGGTTTTGCCTAAAGCTCTCGCATTTAAATTACCAATGTCTGTTCTCGCCGTTCCTGGGTTGATATAAACTGTCAATGACCTGTGGCGCATATCCGTACACCGCCGCCCGTGTAAAACGGGTATGTGCCACGTGTCTGGAGGAAAGGATTTGACGACGTACTCGACTGGATTTTCACGTTATTCATGTCATGACCCGACAGTCATATTCGCCAAGTCCTCTTACCCTCCCATGCAAATTTTGGTATAGTACACCAAGTTAGGAAGTGATCATGAGGGCACCCAGACGTAGGCAGATAGATAGATAGATAGATAGAAACGGTCAAAGTACCAAAGGTTCACAAAGAAATGCTTCGTATTTAACAGAAAAACACGAAAATGCACAGCAAGGAAATAGACCGATGCAAATATGAATGCAAAACACGCAGGTGTTAGCTCTGGATATTCTACGCAAAAAGCACCAGCGGTGCTCAGTACAAGACTCTGATCAAATCCAATTATGTAATAAAAAAGCTCCTTCCGAATCTATGTGACGATCAAAAATGGAGCGCTTGAGACGCGGTCATTCCCCGCGAACTTCTGATAGGCAAACATTAGAGCCATTAAGATCCTCAATTAAAGGGACCGACAACTGCCCAGAACATGAAATGAGATGACTGCACTGATGGAAAGATTGTCCGTCGCAGTGACTCAAATCAACCCTGTTTTTTCGTGAGAGGTGGATTTATATTTTTATTTCTTAACTGAAAGTCGCGAAAAAGGACCTGTGGCGAATCTGGCGGCAAAAACATGAACGATCCGATGAACCCGGCCACGTGACCATTGATTGCTGTACGCGGTCGACGATTTTTTTTTTTTTTGTTCTGTGGATGAAAGAATGTCCACTGAGGCAACGGACTCTTTCGGACTACCGGCCGTCTGCTTGGTCACTTGGCTGGTCGGTGATGAACAGATTGAAGGCGACACTTGGGCGCTTGGCGAGAGCGGGCACCGCGACAAAGCGTCAGCATCTTGGTGTTGCCGACCCGATCTATATGTGACACTGTAGTCATACTCTTGCAAACGCAGTACCCAACGGCCAAGGCGTCCCGACAAATTCTTGAGAGACGATAACCAACAGAGAGCATGATGGTCAGTGACGATTGTGAAATGCCGGCCTGTATAAATAAGGGCGAAACTTTTGTACGGACCACACGACGGCGAGGCATTCTTGTTCGGTGATGCTGTAATTTCGCTCAGCAGGAGAAAGAGTGCGGCTCGCGTAGGCCACGACTTGTTCTTCGGAAGCGTGGTTCCGCTGCAGCAGGACGGCACCGATGCCATGTCCACTTGCGTCAGTGTGTAGGACAGTAGACGCTGCAGGGTCGAAATGCCGAAGCACTGGCCGCGATGTGAGGCATCGCTTGAGAGTGTGAAAAGCGGCTGCGCATTCATCCGACCAGACAAAAGTTGCGCTCGCGGTCAAAAGCTTGTGCAAAGGAGCTGCAATAGTGGCGAAATCACGCACAAAGCGGCGGAAGTACGACGCTAAGCCGAGGAAGCTGCGCAGGTCTTTAGGTGTGGTCGGTGTAGGAAAGTGCAGTACTGCAGCAACCTTGTCGGGATCGGGCTCAATGCCGTGTCTGCTGACAACGTGACCTAATACCTTGATGCTGCGGCTGGCAAACCGACACTTCTTAGTGTTTAGCTGGAGACCGGCCTTAGCTAGACAGGTCAGAACTTCGTCTAGCCGTTCCAGTATTGAGATATTGTTCGTTTCTTTATATTAAAAAGTATTACTCTACAAAAATATACATATAGGCCTGCGTTAGTGGTAGGCATCAGAGTGGCGCTGCTTTCGAGTGACGTAATGATGCCATGCTCGTCAGCACATCTTGAGCAACTTTTTAGCGTGCTTATGCAACCGTGCACGCAGTTTCCAGGTCGCTAAGATTTCGGAGCGACATAGTTTTGCTGCCTACACTTGGGTCTCAGAAATGACGCGCAGTGCTACTCGGCACGGCTTCGCATACGCGTTGTGGCGTTTTCGGTTACTTGGCTTGGCTCCTGCATCGAGAGAGTAACGACGCCGGGACAAGCCACCCATGACACAGGCGCAGGCAACCTTGGACGCATGCGCACACAACGCGGTAGAGATACAGGGAAGGTGCGTAATGGCACATCATCTCATTGTACCAGCTTGTTATTTTCAAAAATAGTTGAAAAGCTATAATTAAAGGTGGTTAAGCATAGTTACAGGAACTCCTGCGAAAGCAGAGCAACGACAGCTTTCACAAATCGCGAGGGCTGGCGGCATCGCTATCAATTCGCAGCGTTGCTGGAGGAAAGATGCGTCCGTGTTTAGAGCCTTTCAGATTGAAAAAATACTGCTTGCAAAATAACTACGTGGTTTTGGGATTAACTACTGCAGCTACAAACACTGCGAAGGGTGTGTTTTCTGTCGTGCCGTAAAAAAATGGATCGAGAAAAATCAGTTGTCGGTCCCTTTAAGAAGGGTGCGAAATTCAACCAAACATTAGCAAAACTCACGACATCAGTAAAGCACCAATTTGGATTATAGTTAGTGGGAGTTCATGTTGATATGGTGGTTTTAGTGCGCTAGAAACGCGGACAACGGAAGACGAGAAGGCGGCACGTGCACAGTTCTCGTCTTTTGTTGTCTGCATTTATAGCGCAGTTAAAATGGAATCAAGATCATAACACTTGGGAGAGAAGGAAAGGAAAGGCAGACAGGCCAATCAGAAGCTCGACCGGTTTGCTACCCTGCGCTGGAGGGAAGGGACTAAGAAGGTTAAAAGAGAGGTAAGATGGAAGAGAGAGCCCTAACAGCACGTGCACTTAACAGCACGTGCACTTAAAGCAAAAAAGTTTAATCGACACTATATATATAGTCCTAATGATACGCAAGACTCTGTATAGTCGGTATATGAATAGTCTCATCAAGACTATCTAGTCTTGATGAGACTATATATAGACTTCCGCATTTACGCCGGGTAAACATAAATACGAATGTTAAATGTATTTCCACCGAAAGCACTGGACAATGATCTTCTAGAACTAATTACAGATGCTCTAACCGCCACACCACAGCCGCATGTTTCATCAGGCGGAATAGAATCTCCAACATGTTCAAGCAATCTCGACGCGTTTTGCAGAACGCAATGGTTTCCCCAATAATTACATTCGTGCAAGCCAGCGTGCGTTGAGATGCTTGACACTATTTCACAGCGCTAACGGAGAGTCGTCGTTATACTATCAGTACCGGAACTGACACCAGTCAATTTCTGCTGCCTCCCCCCCCCCCTCACCTTTCACCAGTCTACTGGCCGCTTGTAGTTGGTTGATTAAATAATTCTTATAACCTGAGCAAACCTCCAACCTTTCCGCTGTGCATTTTGAGTCTAAGGTTGCCACGGTGAATTCTCATTTGGAAAAGCCAGAGTGCGTGAATGAGAGAGAAACGCTTCCATTCTACTTTTCTTTGCGAATGCTGGGTTTGGTGAACTCGAGAACTGACACGCACACGCACACACACACACATACACGACTAAGCGCCCACCAACTGTCTTTCCTCTTTCTGAATGAACGACGCTGTGTTTTACATATACAAAAGGCATTATTCACGACACGCTCATATGCATATGCCGTAGTACAGGAACAATGAGGGTGTGTGTGTCCTTCCTGAATGTTCCGTCTTTTTTTTTTGCGCTGGTAAAACAATCTTAGCAATTAGGGTGTACACAGTTGGCCGCGAGATCGAATAGAGTCGGCGCCTAGCGGCGAACGGACGAAACCCCGAAGTGTGGATGCCGGTTAGCCGTGGCCGCTTCAGCAGCACTGTGTGCGGTGTTTGTACTTCGCCAACCTACAACGGAAGCTGACGATGACGGTTTGGTCGACGGTGAGTAATCTGTCAAAGTCTCATTCTTTGCTTGTTGCAACAGAAATTCGTAACGTGAATCGCCATATTTCGTAACTGCATCGACGCGAAAAGCATTTGCTTGATGCGACCGTACAATACGCTCTTGTTGCCTTTTAACGTGTTGCGAGTTTTTCGTTTCCAGTGCCCTTGCCTTTGAGCATCATTCGTAACCATGTTGGGGACAGTATCAGGTGTCTCGTTGACGGCAACGAGGTCTTTGCAGCAGGCCACATTATTCAGTGTAGTGCCATCGCGTCCACGTGATGCTCTGACGGTCCAGTACACATTATTGCATTCGTGCGGCAATCGTCCGGGCATATGAAGGATCCACATGGAGTCGACCTGAAGTTGGCCGGCGACGCGATAGCAGAATTGAACTGCACATGCCCTGCAGGCAAAGTAGTGCCAGTGTAACACGGCCACATTTATCGCGATAAGGGCCGATGCGGATCAGGTTCTGCTACACGTCACTCTTAACAGTGATCAAGCCCAAGAGAAATTCCGACGTTCACCGCCTACGTATCTCGGTCTGGCTGACGTATGTGCCAAACTTGATCCGGATAACTTTGGACCTTCCATCAGCGACCATTGTTGATCTATATCGAGAAATCCTATCCGTATCGGCCTGATCGCAATCAAAAAGTGCCCGTATAGTCCTCGAGTTGTTCGGATGTATTTGGTCGCGGCACGTATCGCGATTTGTTTACATCATGCTAAGATGGCTTTCGATAAGGGCTCTGCTAACCCTTTACTTCACATTGTTAAGGTGAAAGCCTTACCCCCGTATTCTCAAACGAGCCTCGACTTGAAGTTCGTCATTCACTCGACCGAGTTGATCACAGAGCCACCGCCCGACTAACAATGATGTCGCGATATTCAAGACTTGCTGCCGATTCTCGCTCATATGCAGCGACCGTTTCCACTTAGGGGCGGCGCTGCCCTGGTCATTTTCGAGTCAAGGTGGAGCGTTGAATGGAGGGACGTTCTAGAATACGGGGTATAGATGCCTCATCTAACTCGAAAATTGGCCGCCGGCGGCGTACGTGAACACGAGTGATGCAAAAAATCATCATTACATGATGACGTCACTACATGACGCCACAGATAGCCAACTTTTGTGACGTCATAGTGACGCCATCGTACAACATCGCCCCTAGGCACTGCCTTCGTGATCGGCGACCGATCGCGGAGGCAGTGCAAAACCAGGTGAGCTGCAGAAAACTTGCAATCACATGACGTCACACAGTGCCGAATTTTGTGACGTCAGACGATGACGCCATCACGACATCGCAGCTTTGCACTGCCTCCGTGATCGGCGGCAGTGCATAGGGGCGATATTGTATGATGGTGTCACTATGACGTCACGAAAGTTGGCTATCTGTGGCGCCATGTGGTGACGTCATCACGTAATGATGATTTTTTCCATCACTCGTGTTCACGTACGCCGGCGGCAGTCAGTTTTCGAGTTCGATGAGGCACCTAACCCCGGCATTCTGGTGAGGCGCGGAAAGCTTTCACGGGGTGAGGCGCGATGGTGGGTACGCGGGGTCGGATCCCGCCTCGCCAAGAAAATTTTCTCGCTAAGAATTCTTTCTGCTTCTCTTTCTTTCTATCTCCTTCTTTCTTTTTCTCTCACTGTACTTGTTGTCTCATTCTTTCGTCCATCAGGATTATTGCATCCCACGCTGGACGAATCAGCGCACGTGCTCTGGGAGCGAAGCAGAGGACGAAGAAGAGGACGAAGACAGCGCGTGCCGGTTCAAGATGATGATGGTCATTTCTCTTCACCCGTCACGGACCAATGCTCGGCTTAAACATCTCCGCTGCTGAAACAAAGCAAAGCGAATTAGCCATTAAATGTCCTTCGGCAGACCGTTCCCGGGCAAAACATTCTGTAGCGTTCGACCATGCAATGGTCTCCAAAGGACCGTAACAATAAACGGTAGCATAAATATTCCGCACGCTGCGTCGCGTGCGTTGTTTCAGTACGTTGCGGTGTCCCTACCTACAGCCACATTTTGTGAAGAGAGCCGTAAAAAAATCCAAGCTCACGAGAGAGAGAGAGAGAGAGAAGGAATGAAGGGAAAGAGTACAACACCAACGCCGGACGACTGACAGAGTTCCGCACGCGGGAACCACTTCCAAGTGGGTCGGAACACATGCGAAAAAGCGATCGCGCACTGAGCAGAGATTCACGGGCTGCTTCACAACGCGTTGCGTGCGAGCAGTCGTTCACGGCAATTCGTTTCCCGAACCTGGGCTATGTGCGCTATAGCACGGTCATGAACTATATACCGCTGAAACCGAGAGCTATAATCATGCCAGGGAAGTGAGCACCTTGCAGGTGCTTATTAAATCAGACCACGGCCCGACCATGCACGCGGAACAGGGGGCGCGTTGCCGAACTACAGCGACGCCTTTTGATAACGACACGGTGACACGCGAACCGCGGTTGCATTGGAAACTGTCCGCCGCTTTCACAACGCTCGCACCTGCGTTGACTGAGGAGGCGGAGCGGCGACCGCTGCACGCGTGTTAAGCAGTGATTGCCACTCAGAAAAAGAGCTGAGATATGGATTAACGGTAACTTGCAAAAAAAAGATGGAGTCACTTGATGCATCACTTGAGACTAAGGCAGTCAATACGGCTCTTATGGAATATGTGGTTAGTTCGTTCTCGCAAGTACACCATAAATTGAGAGGGCCGAAAGGGGGGTTCCAGCTATGCCAGGCCCGTAGCCAGGAATTTTTTTTTTCGGGTGGGGGGGGGGGGGGGGGGCACTTGTTGAAAACGTTGACTTTTCGGGAAAAACATCTATTTTTATTATTTATTTTCGTAAAAACACCTACTTCGGCCCTAGTCCCCCCCCCCCCCTGGCTACGTGCCTGAACTATGCACAAATAAAACGGCTTTTCTGTCTATGTTTGTGACTAAGCATTTCTTTAATGAAGTTTAAAGTATTTGATTTCAATCACAAACGACAAATGTACGGCCTAGTACAGGCCACAGAGATAGGTCACCTAAACTAGGGTCATACTAATTTAAGTTCCACACAAAAAAAGGCAGAAGTTAGGGGAAGATCGAAGCTTGGAGAGAGAAAAAATTCGTGAAACCGGGTTGTTGCTGAAGCCGACGTTTCGACACGCGAGCTTAGTCTTCTTGAAGCGGAGTTTCAGCCTTGAAGAAGACAAGTCAACTTGTCGAAACGTCGGCTCCCGCGACAAAGCGTGTTCACGAATTTTTCATAATTGAAGTTCCGGCGTTTTACGCCCCAGAATAGCCTGGTCAATCATTTATCGGCAACAGAAAGGCAGGAAAATCGGACTTTTCTTTTTTTTCACAAAACAAACGCAATCTTGAGGCAGGACCTTTTCAATACCACGAAAACGACGCCCTAAACCTCCACGTTAGGAACCGCAAGAAAATAGAAAGGAAGCAAGCAGCGTAGACGACTGGGCGCTACGCCACAGCGAACAGTGTCGGCGCATAGCGAGCGATACGCGCAGACCGAGCCGTTATAGCAGTGGCGGGGTTTCAGAGACCAAAGAAGGCATCACACGGGACTAAAAGAGGAGAAAGAAAGGAACGAAAACAGGTGCTACAGCTTGATTTCCTCGCGGACGAAAAATAGGGGAAAAAACCGGCAAAGCAGCGTCGGTCGTATATTACACAGAAGGCAGGGCGGAAGAGACTGGGAAAAAGAGAGCAAGATTTTCAATTGACGGCGCGGTATACTGCCCGGTCCTCGCGGCATACATAAACTTGGCAATATGCTGGCCGCCTCGGGAGCCGTTTCCCGAGCGCGCGCGTGTAGGTAACGAGCGCGCAACACACGAGGTGCGCGAAAAAGGAGGAGGGAGGCTGATTTTGGGGCACAAATACGGCCGCTCGAGCGGCGCGAGCGATATTGCTCGCGCCTCGGCTCGCTGCTGCCTGCGTCTAGAGACTCGACCTCACCTACCCCCCCCCCCCCCTCTTTTTTTTTTTTTTTGTCGGTTATGTCCCGTTTCGCGAAGCTCCTGTACACAGCGGTTCCGCCCCCCCCCCCCCCCCCCCCGTACCCGTAGAAAGGCACCACAAAAGGCCGCCAGGCTGCGCTCGCGTCATAAACTCTCGAGGCAGTGTATATTTCCCTGACAGGGGCGGCTGAGGCTTCGCGTTATGATACGTTATACGATGGCGCGGCGTGCGCTCTCTCTCTCCATAGCGTTGAGCAACGGCTGGATGCACGCACCGGTGGGTCTACAAGCAATGTGCATGCGGCGACAAGAGCAACGTTTCCACGCTTCAAATCATTTGCCGACTCGAATAAAATAAAGCAGAATAAAAATGCGTATATCGAAATGAGAAACGGCCGACCAGTGACATTTGCGGTTTTTCAGTCCCAGGATCCGGCGCCAGATGGCCCCCCTCGGTGGGACATTTCGACATTTTGAATGTCGCAACTGAAACGGGACACAGGAAAATACAATAGCAAAAGTGTAAATGTTAGTTGAAAAAGAAAAAGAGAGCAAGAAAAAAAAAGTGCGATGCAGGTTCTTGCCGAACTGACCGACACGGCCGAGAACACGGTGAATAAAGCAACTTAGAAGAACAGACTGTTGGGCGAGCTGCTAATACATGACAAAGCAATTAAGCTATAAAGCAAGCAAGTCTTAATCACCTGAGAAGCCAGAATGCTCGGTGCAGACCCATTCAGTTTCCTTTGTAATAACTTAAGACTACTTTAGAAAACAAATGACGAATACATGAAGCTTAATACAATGTATGCCGACGTCTTAGCCCCTTGATCCGCAAATAACGCTAATTTAGCTCTTAGGAAAGAAGAATACGAAAGAAATGGGCAAGAATGTGAAATACAGCACACAACATTAGACGAAAAGATAGGAAGAAAATCAAGAAAAGCTCGGAAACGCAAAAAAAGATTAACCAGACCCAAGTTCTAGAGAGAGAGAATAATAATAGAAGAAAGGCAGGGAGGTTAACCAAGGCTACCAAACTTCTAGATTGCCACAATACAGGAGGGGGTGAATGAATGAGCCAGAAGGATAAGCAGGAACGAGAAATAAAAACAGACCTGCAATGGTGGTGATACAACAATATAAAAAAGAGAAAAAAATATTGTCTATATGAACTTTCCTGAAAACTCAAGCGACTGGCACTCTCCGAGACCACTGGAATTACAGTAATTATCTTGTTTCTACATAGCTTGTGTCTCACAGCAGATTCTCGAGACAGACCTAGCACAGTGGCCGACAAGCCTAGCGGTATATAAATATAGTGAAAGACGGAAATATAGTGAAATATAGGAAAATATGGAAAAAGACGCTATTTTCTGCCTCCCGTTCAGGGGGAGAGCCTCAGCGCCTTAGCGATATAAGCGTCGCTGGCGTGCAGTTCTCTGCTCCTGCGGCAGAGCACCCTCTCAACGAGGAGGGGGGAATCGTCCGTGACATTATCTGTGCCAAGTTCAGCATTCTCTTATGACCTATTTTCCTCGCTTCCACTTCCTCGCTATTACGCCATGTGTAAGTCACTGAACTGACGCCACTCACCGTTCACAAATCACGGGAAGGGGAGAGGAAGAAAGAGGGAAAGGAGGTAGTACGCTAAGATATGTGATCGCATAAAAATACGCTCGAATAAAGGCCTCGTACCTTCGCACATACTTCCATCCCCCCCCCCGCGTAAATAAAATGCAGAACGCTCAATCGTCGTCGCATGCACAAAGCAGGCTCGATGTGAGACGGCGCGCAAAAAAGGAAGCGGCCGCATACCGACGCTTAGCACAGAAAAGCCAGGCTGCAGGCAAGCACCGCACGAGCCCAGTTGCAGATTTTTATTTGTTAATTTTTTTTAACTTTTCGCCGGGACACGAAGCGCGTTGTGTGTATGTAACTCAATCAAAACCGGGATGATGCACGGTGCCGAGAGACCCCCCCCCCCGATGCTAAAGCAGGCAGCAGCATCGAAGAAAAAAAGGATGGGGGCGCAATAAATAAATAAAAAAAAAACGCGAAGAAGAGGAGGAGATGGAAGTGGTAGAGGCACGCGGTGACGAACCTGACGCCCTCGGACTGCCAAGCAAGTGCTCGCAAGCGAGCGTTTTTAAAACCATTTTTCATCGCTCCCCGCACGCTCACGTCCACGCGACGCTGGAGAGGGAAGTCACGTTGTCGGGCGGGAGAAAACGAAGCAAAAGAAAAAAAAAAGGTCTATATTATTAAGATGACAGCAGGGAAAAAGAGGGTATAAGGGGGCCGGGTAGTCAGATCGTATCAATAACACCGTATCAATAACTCCACAGCTCCGGTCAACGGCGACAAACAAGCGAGCAGTTCCACCTCGTCTATTTGTCACTTCTTTTTTCTTTTTTGTTCATTCATTCTGAAGCTCTAGGAGAAGCAGATCTAAACGAGCCCTACAAAAAACAAAAAAAAATCCGTTATCGCCTGCGCTTTTTTTTCCCTTTAACTATTTTTTCAACCATTCGTGTCGACACCGACGGTCACTTTTCGCGCTTGATGAGGCACCTAAAGCTTTCGCCTTAGTAACGATACAAAACAAGGTACGAAATTACACCATTTCCCGCTAAAGGGGACCATGAGGCGATGCGAAGCCGGAGCACTTGCACGATCGCGTTCCGTTGGCGTTCTTTGGGCATGCTACCGACCTCGCGTCGTGGAACCCGAAAAGGAACGCTACGCGCATCTTGTCTTCCCTCTAGCCTGACCGTTAATTCTCACAGGGCGAGCGGGGAACGCGGTCGGCAGGCGTGGGAGAGGGGGCAGCGTAGGAGAGGAGAGAGAGGGGGAGGGGACGCGCATGCGCTGGTGCTCATCGCGGCGTTGAGCAGGAGAGAATTTCGGCATGTCTAGCCCGCGTTTCAGAGGAAGAGTGGAAAGGTGAGAGGAGAGGGGAAGTGGAGAGGGAGATGGCAGAGAGAAAGTGGAGGGGGAGGGGAGAGGGAAAGTGAAGAGGGTATGCGCAGTAAGGGTGGTCACGCCGCACACCAACACCACCAACCGGATTGAAATCCGCCATAAGATACTTCGCATGTAAAAAAGGGTGCCTGTTTCACAAGGATCGAGAAAGAGAAAATTATAGACAGGCCCATTAAGCTGTTTCGTTAAGCGGACCGAGATAAAGAGGCAGCTCGACGCGCTTGAGGTGCCTCGCTTTTGCATAAGGACATGTACAGTGCGGTCCACTGTTAAAGGGAACACTGCAAAGAGCACCTTTCACTTTGCTGATCTAACAGCAAGTGGACAGGGAAACGTTGTTCACGCACTGAACGATTCTGTCAAAAAAAGGCAGAACTGTAAACTATCAGTAGTCTTATGCAGATCTAAACCACTATGTTTTCGCAAGAGAGCAAAATTCAATCATGTCCTGCACGCAAGTATTCCCTTTAACAGTGTACCCGTCTGTACCTGTTCAATATTAGGGTAAACGCAACGGCTCTGTAAAGCTCGGTTACGGTAACAAGAAGTCGCTATAATACATCAGTGACGATTATACAGGCAATACCGACGTGTAGCTCGAACTTGATGTTAGGGACAAAGCTTGAAAGACAGACGAGTCTCCTTGTCGAAATGTTGGCTGCTGTCCAAGATATGCCTTGTTAAACAACTGCTGATAGAACTCCGTGTTGAACACTTAACGCCATGGTTGCATACCGCCTGCATGCAGGCTGGTTTCGATACATTACCTGATATCTCTACGCATAGTGCCGACCTAATTAACACTTCTTAAGGCAGCAAGGCGTGTCGAACATCAAGCATTAAAAACTACAAAACTTAGTCAACTTAGTAGTTTCATTATGCGAGAAGCTGCCTCTGAGGCACTCATCACCATAAGAATGATCCTGAAGATAAACAAACGAATTTTTAAAAACACATCATAAGCTGTATAAGGTCAGGAGGCTGGACTCGTAACCTACGGTATTCCCGAGAAAAATTAAAACTAAAAAAGTCATTTGTAACTTTCTCGCAAATGCTTCCATTTGCGCTATGGTTGCTATGGCAAAGAGCAGCATGGCTAGAGGGAAAACTAAAATGCACAAATTCAACGATTCAAACGAACTCCTTGTTAATTTAATTTTTTTTCAGACTTTCTCGGACATAGTTATAGGGTCATATTGCAGTTACAGCACGTACCAATTTCGCTTTGTCCACAGTGTTTGCATACAACTACTAAACTACTTACACTATTTAATTCCATTATTACATTACATTATTGAAGGTTATAATAGTAAACATAAAATTCGATTTATATAGTCATTTTGATATTCACGGGCATTCCACACACAACGAGTGCGTGTAAAAGGACTATCGTAACGACACTAATAAGAGAAGACCTGACACAATACTTCTATTTATTCATTAAAGCTCGCAAGGCGACGTTATTCCTCGAGAATACTCAGAAACTTTACTCAACGATCGGAAACACCGACAGAACTTCGCAACACATAAAAAATTTACATTTCCAGAGGTGAACTTACTCTCTGAGAGAAGGACGTTTTGCAATTCCAGCCTATCGCACTACGCCAACAAAAGAGCACCAGCGCCATCTTATAGCGCTACGCTGAGCCGTGCGTTGGTTTATAAATAGGTTCGTCAGCAGGCACAGGCCGTGCCTCATCAAACACTGCTCCGCGAGCAAAGGAAATAGGGAGACAGTGTTGGGGGTGAAAAAAAAAAGAAAAAGAGGAAGAGTCCCGTTTCGCTTCTTTCATACCTCATTCTCGCCGACTTTGCGGGAATGAGAAGCGCGTTAACACGCTCAATTGCATTCTCGTCAGCATCCCAATTCTGCCCCCTTGGCGGTGAGGCCCGGCCGTATCCCGCGCCACCTTTCTTTCCCCTTCGTCCCATCGCGCAGCACACACGTGCGCGCGCGCTCGCGCCAGCGCGAGCCCATCTTCCCGTTTTTGAGAGCGCCCTTTCCCCAGAAACGACGACGTCGGGAGAAAAAGCTCGGTCCGCATAGGCGCGCCACGGACGGATTCCGACCAATCGGAAGGCAGATCCGCCGACGCGTTTCCTTCTTTTTTTCACGTCTCGAACCAGCGTCGGACGAATCACAATGGATCCGCTGAACGCATGCAGAAAGAAAGAGGCGCCCCTCCAGCGGAGAAGAAGGATGGGGAAGATAAAAAAAAAATTGAAAGGGAAGCAAATGCGAAAAAAAAAAAAAAAACGGAGAGAAGTCGACGTTCCGAGCGCGCTTCGATCGTTTCCGTTGCTGTTTCCCTTTTGGATAACTCGGATGAAATAAGGGACCTCGAGAAAAAAGGGCAAACAAAAGGACGGCGAGAACGGAAATAAAAAGGAAACAGGCTGCGGAGGTTCGTGGCGATCGAGTGCATAAATATAGATATAAATCGAACCAGCGTCGAAGTGGCACAGTGGACGGAGCGAGACAGGAAACAGCGGGGTAGCGAGAAATGTTTTTAACACTTTTTTTTTTTGCGCGGTGAAATATGAATCGAAATGCGGCGCCATCCACCTCCTTGCTCGCCGACTGAGGCACGCCGTTTCCAACATACGCAACCATAAGCTGTTCAATACTTGATCACCTACATGTTCACATACGTACCACGCACACACGCCAACGCAGGAGAAACAATGCGAAGCCTCATACATCCAAATGCCTTCGATAGCGTACAGGGGCGTCGACATCGCGTATTCCGCGACGCCTCAACGGACGCCACGCAACAAAGATGCCGTTGTTGCAATTTGCGCTGAAAAAAAAAAAAAAGAAGAAGCTCGAAGATGGCTGCAACGCGAGCCGGCCAGCACCAAGCGCTCTCGCCCACCAACTTTCCACTGCCCTCATAGCCTTCTCCCATTTTTTTCTACGTGTTCCAGGCGGCGAACCCACTTGCGCGCTGGAACGCTATCTGGCTTCAATTCGCGAGCCAAGCAACAAAGGTTATTCGATTCGAACAAGTCGGGAAAGGGCCCCACTCGCGTTCGAGGAGCCCGCCAATATAAATACAGCAGCCACGGGGCCGGCATATATGGTTGCAAGGGAACTGCAGGAGAAGATCCCGGGCGTCGGTTTCCCTGAAAGTATACTAAAATTAGGGAGAGAAAAAGATGGAAGGTCTTAGACATCCACGACATTTCTCCGTTTCCCCTTCGTCGACTCAGTTTCCTTGTTTCTTTCTCGCAGCGAAGCAAGCGGAAGCCAGAGGCCAAGGCGCCAAGAAAGAAACCTTCCTGTGCCCAGCGCGCTGCTGCTGCCCGACGCCGTCATAGGACGCAGCGCAGGCGGCACTGCGAGCTTGCTGCTGCCGCTTTCCAGCCCTCCCCCTTCCTGTCTCACGCGTGCTTTCCTCTCAGACCAGAGTGTTTTTGTCTAGTGCGCGCCGAGGCGCGCTATATGGGCTGCCGGGGGCTCCCGGGAACGAATCTGATATATATTTGAAAGAAAGAGGCGAGTTTTCATTTCAGAGACGACGAGGCCGCTTCCGCTGCCCTGAGCGAGAAACGCGCCCTTTTTTTTTCTTATTTTCTTACGTTTCACTAAAAAGGCACCGTAGCTGGCTAGGCCAGCTCCTCACTCGGCTACAGCAGAGTCTGCAGCTTCTCTCGAGAAACGCGACGGCCGCTGTTTTCATTTGGCTCCTGGCCCCGGCGGCTTCCGCAAAAACAAACTTTAATGTTGCAGTCGCTACCGCAACACTCAAGGGGCTGCGCTGCGCACCTTTCATAGTTGTGTGTTTGTGCGCATATTATATATATATATATATATATATATATATATATATATATATATATATATATATATATATATATATATATATATATATCCTTATTGTCTTCACACTCAATTAATAAAGTTCGTTCATCCTCCACCTAGCACTTCGCCTGAAACACTCTCCCAACGATTCTTAAAGGGACCGACAACCAATTTTTTGTGGCACCAATTTTTTCTAGCGCAGCGGAAAGCTTACCGGCCAAAGCGTCTAATCACGGAATAGTAACGTGGAAGACGCCGTAATACCCTTGCAACCAGAATTGTTCTATCTGCGGCGAACATGATGTCGTATACACTCGTGACAACACATGCTGGAAACAGTGAGCACGAGAGCACTTCGGGTTCGAGCGCGGCGGTTTACTGCGCATGCGTGCACACCGCGCGCATGCGCCGCAGCTCGACATGTCCCACTGGCCGCTGCGGAGGCAGCGCCGCTTCTCACCGTATAGCTCCTTTCACCTCGTAAGCAGCACTGTACAGCGCAGGGATAGATAATAATATAAGTACTATAATTTTTCAGGACTAATTATGGCGCGCGCGACAGCGTCAGTCTACATGACTACGTACAGCGAAGTTATCGACTCTATAAGCCAGCTTCAGGGCTCTTCCGCTAGGCAGCGCAGCATACTGTTTTTTTGTTAACTTTTGAACAAGATTTAAAGTATAAATCTTAGTCACAACGCGTGAAGGATGCTGGTATATGTCGCTATATTTCACGATCTTTTCATTTCTACGAGGATCTAATCACATGTTCTGGTCAGTTGTCGGTCCCTTTAACATAGAAGCCATACTCTTTGCAAAACAGTACTACGATTGCAAGGTCCACATTTACAGATATACAGTATTCGACATATTCAAGCATAATAGTAACTTAATAAACGCAGGAGAGCAGGTAACACCGCTCCGTTTTCGTAAGAATTGAAAGTGTGCGCTATCAATAAGCCGCCTCAGTTGATACCTCTTCAATAACGATTCGGCGAGGCTTATTATTTAGTAAACGTTTCATCGCAGTACTTCACCAATGATTGCTGGCAGGCTGGTTAATGATGCATTGTTCACACGGATGACCGCGGACACAAATGCAGGGAAAAACCAAGAAAATTACTGTGCGCTGTCTTTCGCTTTTTCCCCATGCGTATAAGTGCTGTAAACGGTATATAAGCAAATCTATAGTCACTACATCGACAAGAAAGCATACGTAAATTTGAAAGCATAGTGCTTACATGCTTAATGTGTTCCTGATCGATGCGTTGATCGATGATTGAGCCAAACAACTGTGCACTATAGTTATCAGACACGTTTTGTTTGACTTCAGTGCCTTTCAATATCCTCAGTTTCTTGGACTCTCAAACGTGAAACACCATCGAGCTGGGGAGTTCGAGCGATGACCGAGTATCACATGCAGTACGATGAAGTCGAAAGGTCAAGGGCGGCGCCAGGATTTAATTTTCGTGGGGAGGGGAAAGGGTGCATGTATGAATTTCACTATAAAGGGGGCGGGTGGTGGAGGGCTTGGACAGCGGCGACCCTGTATCGCTCGTACCACATCGTAACAGAGCTATCGATCCTGCTACAACAAACCACGCTGCCTCTTCAACCTAAGGCTCCCAAACAAGGCACGCACATCGCTGAGGTGGACAGCACACACCGGCCGGACAGACACAGTCCCGTCTTCGTGGGCGTGCTTACGTCGACGCAACGGAGCCGACCGAGGCAAACCGCCACGGGCACAGCTTCCACGACAAGTGTGCTGGCAAGCCGGCCGACCGACACGTCCGAACTGCAAGCCGGCGGTTTCTCTTACCCCACGGAGAGTACGAAGCCCCAAAGCGCGCGCTTTCCGCACGTATATGCAATGCCGCCCCGCCGCAGCCACACAGATACCGGCCGGTAGAAGGGAAGAGGGCGGGCAACCGATGTGACAGCGCGCTGTCGCGAGGGGCGACAACCCGTCTTGGCTTAATTAAGTGGAGCGGGCACCTGCGACGGTTAGGACCCGGACTGGACCCCGCGCCCGTCCGCACACATCTCTCTCCGGCCCCCTTCGGAGCCCCGTCACGCCCGCGACGCGCAATTAAAAGCCAATTCATTAGGCTGCCAAGCGAAGCGCTGATTCTGCATTCTCGGCGGCTCGGTCCCCGGGGATGGAAAGACGCGACGGTTTGAGTGCGGTGGCGGGAAAGGCGGGGGAGAATGCCAGGCGAAACGATAGACAGCGTGTGGCCATGCGAGTGCGGTGCAGCCGGGAGGCCGACAGAGGGCCTGAAACAGGTGTCACCCAACGCTGGCGCCAAATAAAAGGGAAACACGCGCATCCACGGAACACTGCCATCGATAATGCAGCGCGTATTCGTCGAATGCGACAGAAAGTGAGCGGAAGCTGCAGTGTTCAGATACGTTGAACAAGAAATGACAGACTGACATCAACACGTCTAAAAACGGACGCTCAATAAGATGTTTCAAGTCAAGCGCGAAAGAAATAAATGTGACTAAGGAGAATGGTCACCCGGGCTCTTTACCGATGGGAACACAAAGGTTATAGCTGAGCACAAGACACCTCAAAGGGAACAAAGTATACCTCCTGTTTAATAGGTGCTTATTACACGTGATGTACCTCTTTCTACATCTGATTAGTATTGGCCTCGAGGAGTTACGGAGTCGCCCTCTATCGGACGCGCCTCGATTGCGTGCTAGGCAGGATACCGCCGGCGCGCTCCCCATAGGTTTTGCTGTCGGCGCTCTACAAAAACGCCTCGCGGAAGCCCTCCAGGGCATTTCTGTGAGTACTTTCGAAATGAGCTGTGTTCTGTACTGTCAAAATAATCATTTTCGACGAACTCAAAGCACAAGATAGTCTACAGTCGCTGTCTCTTTGCAGAAAACCGAGCACCCGCTTCACGCTATCACCGCGTTGGAGACCCCTGAACCGGCTTCTTGCGTGAAAGGTAGTCACTCGCTGAGTGCAGACTATGTGAAATATCTCGTTAGAGTAGACTGCCTGTATAACCAAACGGAGCATAACAGAAAGAAGCCTCAAGCCAGCGATCGCACGGGTTCGCGACGACTGATGGTGCCTCTGCATGTATGAGCGTCTGGCATGTATGTTCGTACTGATGGTTTCGCTTTTGCTACGATCGCGTTTTGGCACCGCGCTGTGAACTTTACGCCGCAAAATATGAGAATTTGTGAGTAAACAAACAACTAGTGTTGCGCGGACGCTATCAGAGCAGTTCAAAAACAATTTCCTTACAACTGCGGCTTCGGTGCGCATGGCAACTTTGTGATCTGCCGTCCCGACGATTCAGTGTTTTTTTTTTTTCTTTTTCGGTCTAAATTCGGGTACGTTTCAATGTCATTTGACAAGTTGTCTCGCACTGCGTATTGATCGGTCTTCTCAGCGGGCAAATGCCGCTGCTTCTGTTTCTTTATTCAGCGCATTCGTTTCGTTTGGTGCTCACAGAAAACGTGAGCAAATGCGACGCCTCTTTTCAATGCTCCTTAATTATCGTTCCGTTTGCATTCCAGTGAACTTGCCGCTCTCTGTCATCAAAAAATTCATAGACCAAAGCTTCACTACTTCGAGATTGCTGGTGGAAGAAGAACCAGTCTATACGAGACCGAGCATGTAGCAGCATGCGACGCCTAGAAAAAGAAAGAAAATACAGTAACGTTTGCCGGATTTGTTCTGCAAACGTCGGCTGTGAACTAGGACCCACATGAACTTGAAATAGCGGTGAATAAAATAGAACTTATTGCAGCAACCAGCAGCCGCAAAGCAGGATAGTAATTATTTGGCGTGTACCCCAGCAATTTTGGCAGCAGTGTCGTGTCTAACGCCAACAGGGTGGGATCTTTTCCACGTAAATAAATAAGGCTCCAAGAAAATACATGGGGTTGGCCGGTGGGCCGATCATCGGTGGGCCGCTCACGGAGGCAATGCAAAATTTATGTAGCTTATGAAGCAATGCATGCCTCATCAAATGGGAAGGTTGCCCGTCGGCGTCCCGCGTCGGCGGCGCCAACACGAGCGATGCAAAAAATAATCGTCACGTGATGGTGTCACCATATGACGTCACAGATCGCCAAAATATGTAGCGTCATTATGACGTCACATAATGTTACGTCACATGATGACGTATTCACACGTCATGGTCGCTTTGCATTGCCTCCGGGATCGGTCACGGAGGCCGTGCAAAACCGCGTTAGGTGCAGAACGCTTTTGGAGGGGGGCGCGGGAGAATCGACTGACAAGAAGAAGATGGCTTTCGCCTTCTAGTCATCTTTAACGAATGCATAAGGGACCCTGTGGGGTTTTTTAAATTTAACGTATCTAAACAATGACTTGCGCATCTGCAGCCGATTTTGTGGACGCTGAGCACGGGGCCGACGATCAAGAGGTCGCATTGGAGGGTTCTGAGATGGCATCGCACGTGGTAAAAGGTAGCGCTTTTACCATCCTGTGGCAGATAAGCATCATTTGCCGGCGGGAAGCGCGCGCGAGCCATCGTCTCAGTGCGCGCTGTCTGCTACTCACCGAACATCGCAGGCCCGACGCAGTAACAAAAGTCTTCGTCGCGGAAGTGCTTGTTGCACACAAGACTCGCAGGGGATGGCTACTTGCCGGTTCTTAGCTTTACAACCCATGCTTCACGCTGTTTCTTGTCCCACGGTTACCAGTGCAGGCTGACACTGGGCTCCTTTGCGTAAGCGCGGCACTGCGGCACCGAGCGGTAGAGCCCCATGTTCGTCGCCTTCGGAGGCAGCCACTCTATTACAATGGCTTCAATTGAGCAGAAAATGAGAGAAAACTTCCGAATTTGAACACACCGCAGCGCATGTGGGACTTGAAACTCGTTTTCAAAGCACGCGGCAGTGCGCCACAAGCAGCCGACGCGGCCGCTCAGACCACGTGATCCTGCCAAGCACGTCACGCCGACGGTGGCGCCGGCGTTTCCAGTGGTGGGCCTCGAGGCCAATATTGCTAGCATAGTTTCTGAAGCAATTTGTGCGAATCGACATCACATTATCGCCGCACAATAAATGAAAGTTACGTCGCTTGCGAAGGTCAAACAATAATTTGCAAGATTAAAGCAGAAATTTCTATCAACAGCAAAGCACACTCCTATCTTAGCATCGGAGAGCTCCACAGCGTAGCTTAATTGAGTTGCCATGCTTACTATACTTTTCGTTATACAGCTTCGGAGAACTTATACAAATGGAGTAACCGAGGGGATATAAACCGCAACCTCTCCACAGCAAGCAAGAACAGAACGGAACAGAACGGAACGGAACAGAACGGAACGGATCAGAACAGAACAGAACAGAACAGAACAGAACAGAACAGAACAGAACAGAACAGAACAGAACAGAACAGAACAGAACAGAGCAGAACAGAACACAACGGAACAGAACAGAACAGAGCAATCGAGCAGCCCACACCTTGGACCGAAAACCAGTTGAGAATGCATATGAACGTTCGTCGTATTACGGTACACATGCTCCTAGACTACGCCTATCTACATAAACCAGCAATGGCGATAGAAATGCCGAGAAAAAAAAAGTGAGAAAGAATAAAGTAAGGAAGCCACCGTTGACAACCACCAACTGACAGTGTTGTTTGCAGAAAAATGCCGAGCATGTTTGAGGCCCCAGCTGCTTTCGATCCATCGCCGAGAGCTCGACGCCAACGGGATGACATAATGAGAAGTGTGTATAGAAGTTCTGGAAATCAAAAACACACAGTCCTGTCAGAGAAGCGAGACAGGCAGGAGGCGATGCGTCTTGAGCGCGCTATGCTGCGGAAGAGCAGGTGAGACGGAGCGAAACGGTTCAACGACCTGTTACATTGTGAGCCATTACGGAGGCAAATTCTCTGCACGTGCATACAGCAAAAAAACACTCCGAACTGTCGAGCGCCGAGAATCCATGGAGAGGTATGAGCGTCTCTGCTGCGGAGCGGAAGCCCTGCGTTATATATGCGTGTTATGCGTGCTTCGCCAAGACATGTTTCTGAGTTGTGTCTACACCCGATGACGGGAATGTGTTGATCGCAAAGTTGTTACATGCCGTTCTTAAGAACGAGCGCCAGCACATCGCAATGTGAAATATACTATCAGCGAAGGCGACAGGCAAACGGCGAGCAGCTCTAATGAGCGAAGACCTTTGCAATTACTCCACGCGTCAAGACAAACGTGTGTAGCCGTAATGCTGTCTTGGTTATTTCAAGTCGGCTGTACGAGGTAGAAAAATTGAGCTCTGGCGAATTTCCGTTTTCATGTATAAACAGGCTAGATGAATGAATGTTCAAAGGGCGTAGGCAATACCCGTTGTTCCAGAGATGCCGTTTTAGGCATTGCGGAAGATGATGACAGCGCAAAAAATAAACGAAAGACGAAGCGAGGGTACACAGACAAGCGCTGACGTCCAACTAAAAATTTATTTCGGAAAACACGCTTCTAGGTACAGACACAAAAGTGAACCTTCGCTACTGCGCAGTGGCGCAGTTTTGCTTATCTGCCTGCACTTATAATCGTGTTTTCCGAATTAAATTTTTAGTTGGATGTCAAGGCTTGTCTGTGTCCCGTCGCTTCGTCCTTCGTTTATTTTTCGCGCTTTCAATATCTTGTGCAATGGAGCACCACTAAGTTTTAAGCATTACGAACGTAAAGTGTAGACCTGATACGTCCTCTGGAATTCCTGTGTACATTGAGCGAACAAAGCAGACAGGGCACCAGTGCACGTTTTCAGCGCCTGCCCATAGCTGTAAATCGTTGGCGACCGGTCACTGGTTCGCAAAAGAACATGATCATACTAAAATATAGGCCCGAAACAATGCTCTCAACAATATCGCAGGTTGAATTAACCATAGAAGGCGTGAGTTTAGATAAGGAAACTAATAAACGAAAACACTGACTAAAGACACAGGCGCCAAGCATTCGTGCGTCTTTTAACACCGTCACCCACTGAAGAAATCCTCGTGAGGTGAACTATGTGAACACGTTGTAACTTTACTAGATGTTTCTAGAGCGCGCCGTAATCGCCTTCATGATTCCTTGATGGTAACGATGAAGGGCCAAGCGTTTGATGTCATGATTACTCATCCAAGCTGTACCACGTTTCGCTGCGTTGCTTCGTGCGCAAAGGGAGGGCACTAATGAGCATGGTCGCGCTTTCCCATTCGACTTCACGACACTGCCAACCAAAGACGTTTACACCCAAAGCTGGAGGCATCCCCTCCGTACGTCTACATGCATCTGTCACCAAAGCACTAGAGTACAACCCTTGCCAAAGCGTTTGTTTATTCAGAAAACCGCGGCTGCGGCGCAAACGGCGACAGAGCGGGGGTGCCCCGGTGATCCGTCAATGGCACGCGGTGGCGCAGCCAGCGCGTCTCAGCGTGATACACACAGCACTGACAGTTCCATTTGCCCAGCTAGCGTTTCGCAACGCCGCAAACGGATCGGCGCTCGTATCCGACAGCTGTGCCTGCGAGTACGTGCTCGTATGCATACATGCACGTATGCATTCAACTCGGCGCGCATACATTCGCGATCAAGTTGCCATCTCTACTCCTCTCCCTTATGTCCCTCCTCGCCTCGTCCACGCTTAACTCTCACACACTGAAGCGATGCAAAACGAATCTGTCCTCGTGGAAATGTTGCCTGACTGACGGGTATAGCAATCATCTACATTGATTCGCTTGCTGAGAACGATGTGAGGAAGCTGCACGCACCCGGCACGAAAATAAGATGAGACCCTAACGAAGTCGCTATCGATATGCGAAGACAACGTGGGGCCTCGCAGTAGCCAAGATAATTAACCAAATCCAACCGGTCGTTCGCCGAGAAATGCGAGAATGCCTCTCCGACCGGGGAAATGTTATTACTCCCTGATTTGCCGAGAGCTGCGGCCTCTGCTCAACGGATGACGGGTCGTCAACGTTTAAAGAAATGGCGAACACGGTATATCCAAATGTTTTCAGTTGTTCACTTTGTGAGTGAAACAAGGAACCTTGTAGTAGCGTAAATGAGGGGAAATAATGGAGGACTCGACCTCGAGCTGAATGAAAGGGTTGTTGCTTGGTTGAACGAGAGCAATCATCGGTCACACTGGCAGTATTGGAATGAAGAGGATGTAGACGGCTGGACTAACGCACTTTGATTTGAAAACACACACACACATCATATATATATATATATATATATATATATATATATATATATATATATATATATATATATATATATATATATTCGGCGAAGCTGTTTGCTGCGTCAGTACAACACAGATCGCTTATCGATGTGGTGTACGCATAGAACAAATGAACTCGCTGCTGCCGCGACAGCGAGATCGAGCGGAGTCGCCGCCTAGCGGCTTCTGGCTGAACCGCGCCTAGTGTGGATTGCTCCAAGCGTCGTCAGCTAGCCCCGTTGTGTTTGCATGTGCGCGTACGTTATGCAGATCCTAAAAAGGCAGTTTCTTCCGTTGCGTTAGTGCAACTTTAACCGCTCGTACGTATGCCTAACACGATGTAAAGAAGCATTTGGCCTTCATCGGCTGTATATGTACTGTAATAAGATCAGAGAGTGCACTTGTCAAGAGTACTGTGTGTGGTCGTCGTACCCTCCGTTCACGAGAGCCATATGAGTGTAGGTGCCGCTCTGTGGTTCAAGCGCTTTGCAAAGTGCACTTGGCGTTGCCCTAAAGATGAGAAGTAATAAATCTCATATGAATATAGCCTTTTAGCGGCGCGGTGGTAAAAAAAAAAAAAAAGGCTCGCATGTACTTGAGCGTTGTGGTTAGGTGTTGTTTATACGTTACGCGACGAGCTTTAGTTGTGTACGGTCCCGGTCTCACTAGAGTGAAATATTTCTGTCAAGTTAGGTCTGACACTTCGGTACTTAAATTGTCCCCTAAAAAGAACACAAAATGAAATGATACGGAAATCGCAAAACTGGGTTGCCTTGCGCAATTTTAACTTGTGGCGAAATTTATACAAAAACACCCGTGCACTTAGATTAAGGTGCGCGTTAAAGAGCACTGATGGCCAAAATTAATCCAAACGGCGCAGCTTACACTTATGTCGTAGTAATTTCACGCGAAACCACATCTTTCTTTTTCTTTACATTATCTTGAGCGTTTGTGTTGCGTTGTTTAGATTGACGAAAGGCAGCTTACATTATTCGTATGAAAAAACGTACTTTGGTCCCGTACAATAACCGGACCTTTGTTCCATTACTGTCGTGCAAGTAATCAATAGAAGAAATTTCCGTGCTCTACAGTTACCTTTGTGTACTGTTACTGGAATAAAAGAAGCGTGTGAGTGTTAAACGTCTCCGTAGCGCTAAAGCGCTGTCAGCCACGTAGCTTTCCTCAGTGAACCTATTAACTGTCCTACATTTCATTTCATGGAGAGCTGAATAAGAAATGCGAATGAATATTTGAGCACGCAGTGCACAAAGTGCTATTTCAACTTTCGGGCTTTCTTTTTGTTGAGTGGCATCCAAATGAACAGGAAGTAAAGAGTTAATTCAGTCGCGCTATACAGCAGTGCGTAGTAGGTGGAACACAAGCTAAACATGTACAAATAAAACAACAAGAAAATGTCACCCATTGCGAAAACGCCGACTGCCGCCAAAGGCGAGCAACCCGTTCGTTGGCAGAATGCGCTTCTCTCACAAGTAATCGTAACGTTCGGCGCGCTTCGTGCATTAATTCGGGAATGAAGAGCGCACATATTACCAAAAAGCTGCAGTCAACGCGTTTTGTTTGCCGGAAATCGGGTCACATCGCTCACAACGAAGGGCTGTTGCGCACGTTTGTATACGCGCCGACAACCGCCTGCCCACACTAGCGCTCCGACGGTGCTGCCACCTGTAGCCCGATCTCGCGGCGAATATATTTTCGGGTCAGCGGCCTGCGGTTTCGCTTGGAGCGTGGCGTCCTGTTGGCTTGCAGCTTCGCCGAGGGTGCCCGCTTTTGTAGCGTTAGCTACACATAGCCGAGCCAGTTTCGCGTGGCTCCTAAAGAGCCCTACTGCGCATGCGCGAGGATCAGTGATGTCACGCACTGGAGCCGGCAACCTCTCACGCACTCCGCCGCTGCCGCGCGCGACTCGCCGCCGCCGGTCTGCGCTTTCCAGAGGAGTGACGTCGTAGCCGTGGCCGACGTATTGGCGCCGGCGCGCGCGAAGCTACTCGCCTTCGCTGTGCAGTCGCCGTCTGATACTGCGCTGGAGCCGCTTGATAGCGCCTCTGACTGGCGTTTGCCAGTGTGGTACAGCAATGGACAAGGAGAGCGGAAATGCTACTCAACGGAGCAGAAGAGCGGAGAAGCTTAACTCATCGGATCCCGAAGTAGTGGCCTGGCAAAATAAATATACATGTGCCAAATAATACGCATACCGTATGTGTGCCATTGGAGCAGCAGTAAGCATGATAATCAAGCTAATCCTAGACAATCAGGAAAGCTAAGAATAACTAGCTGAACATTTGCTAACGCTACGTTACCCTGGCATAACCGAGTTAAGCCACTGCAACATTTTTTTTTTTTTGGTTCAGCTCTAAAGTGCCTGTGGCAGCTCGGTGACTTAAGACGCGTTCTGCTTTACAAATGCGAGAGCCACAGTTCGCAGGGTGTGCCCGTGCGTCGTCCTTCCAGCTGGCGTGTCTCTCAGCGGTTACACGCGGTCATTTCCAAGCCAGTCGCCCGTCCACGTCGCTGCCTTTCTGCGGCACTCAACGTAGAAGCATCGTTATCTGGCGCGTGCTGGAACCGAAACACTAAGCAGCGTGTTAACACTACCGCTACACGTTTAAACCGCGCTGCTGAGGCAAGCCGGCATTATAGGCCAACCTAATGCGGAAGAGAATCTCTGGTGAAACCGCGCCGCTACTGTGGGCCATCAGAACAAAGAGCGCGGAGAATCGCAAAATTGTGCCACATCGCGGGAGCGCTTGAAAACTGGAGTGCTGTTTTCGTGGAGTTCGTACACGCGAGAATGGTGAATGCCAGCATGTGAGAATGGTGAAGGCCAGCAAGGCAGCAAGGTGAAGCCCAGCATAGAACATGCGCCAGTGTCACCATCTCCAGGGGATATGAAGAAACTATTACGCCCTATTAGATATAGTAACGACAATTTGGTGACTTGTGTACAGGCGAGAATTAAACAATATAGCAAAATATGCGTACCAGGCTAGTTGATGTGACTGCTTTATGTCAGATAAGGAAAGAAGATAAGTTTTAAGGGCTCGTTTTTCTTTGTTAGACACAATATTAATGAGAACTAACAGACGATAATGCCAGACAATAATTCCTGGCATTGTTCACATTAATAATTCCTTGGCATGTTAGTTCTCATTAATATTATGTCAGATAAATAACTCTTGGTAGATACAGGCATAAGCCACCTTCAAGCTAAAAGTGTAGAATACTTTTAAATGCATTCGCATTTCTCTGCCGACTCAACGAGAAAACTGTGTCCATCCGTCCGTCCATCCCTCTGCAATATGATCGCAATAGTGAAATAAACGTATGGAATGTACAAAAAAAAGATCACCGACGATTACGATACTGCTTAATGCGAATTCTGAGCACAGCTTCGTGTTTAGGCAAGGCCAACGGTGTTTGAAGTTTTTGCTTTCCGCAAAATATCGACTACGCCATAAATCATAAATTTTGTGAAGTAGGACAGGACCCACTATGCCATTATTGTTCTTTCTGCGGATAAGCCAGGTACCCGCTACGCATGTTGATGCTGCGTGTGGCTGGTGACGGTGGAGAATTAGGGCTGAGCACCTTCCAGTGGATGGGAAGCATTAAACCACACACTCGTTGCGCAATTAGCATTGTGTGATGACTATTTGTTATTTCACTCTTCTGCCACGCTATATCACATAGGTTAACGCGATTCCTTGCCCGAGATGACGCGTGCATAGGGTCTTTTTGCAAACGAGTTTCAAGCGCCAGCGTGGCTCTGTGGTAGAATACTCGTCTGCCACGGGGTCAAATGCGATCCGATCCTAAATTTTTTTTCGCACTTTCTCATATTATTTCATGTCTGTCGATTACGCCACCGGCGGCGACGCCGCTCAACGCCGGAACGGGCGCCTAAGAGCTGCGCTCTAAAACATCGTTGATCCCTCCGTGATAGGAATCAGTACAACACGAAAGTGAACCGTGTCTTCCCAGGAGTATAGTTGATTGTTTACTGTACATTGATGTATGAGAGCTTGCACAATGTCTATTGGTGTTTCGCAGCTATACAGCAATAGCACCGTTTGACGCGGGTGCACCCACGTTGACGCCCAGTGGTACATCTCCGTCCCGACGACTAACGCCAAAGGTCATGATTTAACCCTTGTGGTAGCTGAAATAGTTAAAGTACACCTGGACACAGCATATGCTGAGTAGCGTACAAAGATGACATCAGCAAGCACATAACACTAGTACTCGATATGCACTCATTCAAGGCGTCGTCATTTGAGAGAAAAGCCTAGATGTGCGCTCCCCAGTAATAGGGTAACCTACGCCTGTACTCATGCATATAATATACAGCGCTGCAGGAACCCGAGAGACAGGGTTTGTGGCTTGAGCTGCGAACGCACAGGGAAAGTGTAATCAGATAAAGCGTTGTGACAGCCAGAAGAGTGTTGCTAACTGGGCACTGGGCTTGGGCTGACGTCGCCATCCCACGGAATGTTAAAGTGTAACAAAAAGACCACACCCCGACCGGGCTAGAAACGCGAAGGGAAACGCGACGCGCGTCGTGTCGAACGGCGCGTTGCTGGAGCTAATATCGGTGGCCACGGTCATGATGCCGTACTTCACTTCGCCGATCGGCGACACCACTCCCCGCCAAACAAGGTATCAGTGAAAGGGAGAAGGTGTGAGAGATATAAGGCGCCTTTGTGAAGCCTCGTGCACTGAACGACGGCAGCGCAGTGGGTAAAGCGCCCGGAACTTATCGTCGCGGACCGAGAGGTCGTTGGTTCGACTCCCAGATCAACCACATCAACGAAGCTTTTTCTCCTGATTTTCCTTTGTCATTTGTTCTTTTTGTTCAATTTGACATTCTTAACATATTTAACTTCTACCACTACAGACTACTCCGCAGGTATAAATCAGAGTTAAAAAAACGCCAGGACAGCTTATGCAGTCTTGCCTCGTTAAGGTTGTTTGAGTCTCATTACCCACACCGTCACAAAACACACTGGATTTTACCGGCTACCCGCACCAACTATGGCCGGCATATGCTCCACTACCAGTTACCATTCATATTAAATCAGCTAATTGACGCGCATATTATATGCCGGAAATCGATAATGCAGGAATACGGAAATTTCTCGCGCAGAGTAATGAATAACGACCCATACTCACTTACATCCTCGTACAGAAGATGACATTTCATTCTATTTTTCCCTTTATTAGAATGACTGAACTGATATGTACGCGATTATGTATATTGGGTATTTTGTATGTAACTGCATGTTTATGTGTGTAGACATGTATATCTATGTGTATATATGTATATATATATAAGTGTATGTATAATTTTCCTTTTCTAGGAGCAAATGGTAGTGCTCTGTGTATGTCTTTTTTTCTTTTTTTTTTTTTCTTTCTGCGCTTGTTTAAATGCTGACCAGTATTATTGAATACATACATAGAACTGTATTTTTTTTATGTGCCTCGCTGCTGTTACCTGTGCGGGAGTGGGAACTTCGTCAAGCGGATTGTCGCTTTTATTCCCGCCCCCTCCATCATTATTTTTGTACTGATGGCAAATAAACATTATTATTATTATTACTTATCTGAATTTTACTGACGTATTTCCGCCACCGTGGCGGAAATACGTCAGTGAAGTATTGGTGTACCCTGGCATAAAACACTTTCGGGTTAAAATGATTCTCGATTAGGAATCGTTCGTAACACGGAAGTTAAATGTGCCTCCATAAAAGTTTTGACGGCTCCGTTGGGCCTTGAGAAATACAACTTAAGCAGTGCGTATTGCTATTGGAGTGGAATCAAAGCCTTCTGCGTGGTTGTATCTATGTTGACATCCACTGCCACATCTCCGCCGAGCGTTTTGGTCCGACTCTGCAGTGTCTTCGGCAAGCTGGTAAGTTGCCAAGTTTGCACGCGTAAGTTTGTGTGTTTACACCCAGAGTACCATCACCGCACCAGGCACTGCATAAAACAAAGCATGCATCTCAAGGCAGAA
Organism: Rhipicephalus sanguineus; assembly: GCF_013339695.2. Classification (NCBI taxonomy): domain Eukaryota; kingdom Metazoa; phylum Arthropoda; class Arachnida; order Ixodida; family Ixodidae; genus Rhipicephalus; species Rhipicephalus sanguineus. The sequence goes on from NC_051180.1 coordinate 34,199,833, forward strand.
ATGCAGGGGAACGTGGAAGCTTGACGAGGTGGGTAATCCTTCAACACGGGGTGTCGCTAGAGCCAACATTTCGACACAAGTGGTACTGACCTCTCTTCCTCTATTGTTTTGTTTGTGAGAGAGTGTTCCAAGCACACACTTACATGCGCTAAGCTAGGCGGATGCTACCTTGAAGAAAGAAGGCCACTTGTCGAAACGTTGGCCACAGCCAAACATTGTGTTCAAGAATATTTCGTCTCTTCAAGCATGCATCTATCTTTCCATCTACCAAAGCATCGTTACGCGTGTTCCCCTCTTCGACAGAAAAGCCCTTAGCTCTGGCGCTAGGACAGCTTGCCGCACGGCTAAAGCGTCACAGCGACGACGGGGCGCCGCACAACAGCTATTGAATTTTCGGTTCCCTTCCCAGTCAGTGCGTGCCGCGAAGGGCCGGAGCGCTGTGTGCGGGGCGGGGCTTTGCATAACAGAGGCGGTCCCGTCACGGGCCCGGGGTCTGCGGCGAGCCCAATAACGGGGCCGAACGCCACCGGCTCCATCGCAGCGTCATCCATCTCGTCGTGTCAAGCAGGTGTCGCCGCAGCTCCACGGCGCGCAACGCCGGCTGTCCGCCGACGCCGCACGCACCTTCTCCGAATTCTTATTTCTTGTCTCTATCTCCCCCTCTTTCTCGTTGAACAGTTTAGGAAACAGCACACCACTAACGTACTGAACATACAATAATTTCTCGTAAATGCTCCGCCGTGGAATCACCTGGACATAACGGTGACACTCAGCTTATTTACGCTGCAGAGCACACTCGGAAACACAAAGAAAATGTTACAACTGTGGTCATAACGGAGGTATAAGCAAAATATAGGTGTATGTCCTGTTCCCATGTTCTTTACCTGCCACAGTGCATGGTCTAGTGGTTACGGCGCTCGACTGCTGACCTGAAAAGTCGCAGGATCGAATCCCGGCCGCGGCGGCCACATTTCGATGGAGGCAAAGTGCTAGGGGCCCGTGTGCTTAGATTTAGGCGCCTGTTAGAAGACCCCAGGTGGTCGAAATTTCCGGAGCCCTCTACGATGGCGTCATTCATAATCATATCGCGGTTTTTGGACGTAAATCCCAACAATTAGTATTGTGTTCGCATGCTCTGTGTACGGCATGAGGGGTAAACTGCGACAATGACATATACGCAGACTCAGTATTTTGTGGAGTAATTACCGCTTCCAAACTCATTCTTCTCCTTGCCTGTCGCTGACGTCATTTGCCTCTGCTTCCCTTAAGCAACACCATCGACATCTTTGGCACGGACCGACCTATATGATCGCTCGTGAATAACGTTTCTTTGTGTACGTGCGCCAATGTGGAGAGCGAACTCTACTCCTCACGAGTATCTGTTAGTCCACCTTCCTCCTCCCCAGTGGAGGGTAGTAAAGCAGGCTAAAGCCAGTGCCCTGTTATTATGGTCTTTACTTATTATCTATATCTCTTTCGTAACGAATCAAGATCAGTCCGGGAAACAATGTCACTTTCTAAAATGATATTACGTTTCAACCAAGATACATATTGAACAGCCTTCCTGCACGCGTGATCGAGTATGAATCGGTGCGGTGACGTCTGAAACGGTGCTATAGCTTCTCTGACGACAATTTGGTAATGAACGAATCAAACTTTACTTCCCACTTGGCAATAGTGAAAGGTGAGAAAAAAAAAGCCGTAGAAAGACAGCTTGAGAACATCCCCCCCCCCCCTTCCCCCCTGCCCCGCCGATATGGCATGAAAGCAAAGCAAGGCAGGTAAGCAAACACGCAAAAAAATAGTAAAAAGACAATTAAGTTAATTAATGCGCCGTTATGAATCCCAATGTGAAATAACGAAGGAATATAAACACAATTGCAATCGGACAAACGCGAAGTATCTTGACAGTAAACGAACGGCTGGGAATGGCCACCGCTTGACCTGTCGGTGCTGCTGCCGTTCTGGCAACCAGCGAACCCGTTCGCCTCGCAGAGGCGGCGGAAACGGTGCAGCTGTAAACGCCTCCCGCACCAGTGCGCGCTGAAGTCGTTGCCCCGCTGTTTTGATTTGAACGTGGGCGTTTCTTACAATCATGACGAGAGCCGAGTAACACCTGGACAGCATAGGTCAGGCACAAAGAAACGAGCAGTATAAACAAAAGAAAGAGAAGAAGTTCAACTTGCTGTCATTCTCTTTACAGTGCAGCATAAAGAGTGATGAGGAAGGAGGGACCCAGCCCGACGGAAGACACCTTCGAGAGCTCGCCAATTATAGGCGACTTTGACGTACGAGAAAACAACTGCCACACGGAAGACCGATGCTTGTCTCCCCTCTTTTCTCTCTCTCTCGAAGATACCGCCTTCCTGTTTTCACGTTACACGATGTATACGCTGCAGGCCTTACACGCGCCGCAAATGAAACCACAAAGGGGAAGTCCCCCAACAAAGCAAAAAAGAACGCGACTACCGAGAGCTATAAGGAAGTTTCTTCCACTCGAATGCGGAGGAGCAATAGCCGTGTGCACTTATAAACATGCGCAGCGCTGTCGTATGTTACGCTCCTCGTGTCGAGCTATACACAAACGATGGTGTCACCGTGCACGCGGCTTGTTGACACGCGACTGTGGTGTTCTAAAGCTCGATCGTCGCATCTGTGGCATTAGTGGATAGGAAGGACCACGCGCGTCGCCAGCAGGCCAGACGTAATGTAAACAGCGACTGCTTGTGCGGCGAGCGTGTAGCGACGACAGTAATGCTCGACATCGGCTGACGCCCGAGGACCCAGCGACGACAACACGTAAGTTGAAGCTATCTTGAACTCTAAATTCGGCGAATCACGGCATGCGCGCGAAGTCGACGCGGCCTTGATGTTGCACGAATGCTGCCTTTCAAAGACAAACTTGAATGTTAGCGGAGAAAATACGGCGTATTCATGGCTTTTGCCCAGCGCTTGTGTTGCGTCATTCTTACGCGCACGTGATTGCGTCCTTTATCCTCTACTTCCCCGAGTATGATGGCTCACCAACAGCCCATCAGTACAGCCGTAAGCCCGGTTAACTCGAACACTCCGCCACATGGCCTAGACCGGCTGGATGGATGGATGCTATGAGCGTCCCCTTTATAACGGGGCGGTGACAAGTGTGCCACCAGGCTCGAAAAAAAAAAAAAAAAAAAACTTTACTCTTTCTTTTTTTAGCGTTGGCCTAGTGTCTTTACTTCAATTAAAACTACTTTACTATAGGCTTCGACTGACGACAGCACGGCCAAGCGTTGGACACGGTATGTATGGTTTGCAGCAACGATATATGGAGCGCGGGTCGATCTCACTGGCAAATTTCTGTTTCTCTTCTGCCTGACCGGCGGGTCGAATACACTCGCTTGGCAGGTCCATTTTCGCAACGTTTCGCTCGTGGCTGCGTTCTCATGCGCGCCCATGAAATTCGTTGCCGTATGCCCATCTATAGGCGCGAGAGCTGTCGCACGCGATGGTTCATTGCCGAGGTAAGCATACGGCAACGAATTTCATGGGCGCGCGTGAGAACGCAGTCACAAGCGAAGCGTGGCGAAAATGGACCTGCCAAGCGAGTGTATCCGACCCGCCGGTCAGGCAGAAGAGAAATACAGAAATTTACCAGTGAGATCGACCCGCGCTCCATATATCGTTGCTGCAAACCATACATACCGTGTCCAACGCTTGGCGGCGCTGGCGTCAGTCGAAGCCAGTCGAGGACTCTCGGCAAGGCGTTCGAGGTAACCGTGCTGACGGCTATACAACAGTATACATGGCTTTCGCATTGATGTTGCTTATGTATACACATTGCTCCCTTTTTCATCGTGCGTCTCATTCGTGTTTTGCAGCTCGTTGTTTCCGTTTAGTCAAAGTACCAATTTAACTATCGGTCAGAGATAACCACGCTAAACGGTAGTCGCAGGCGGCGTAAGACAACGTGGCATAACAGCGCGAAAAACGGTACAATGAACTTCAGGACGCACTGTTCATAAACCGCGATGTTGATGCCGCAATGTTCATGAACCAACTAGCCCACCTCAGAACCCTCCGGCGTATGACACTAACTCGGATGTTGAACGCACGTTCGCGCCACGCTACACGTCACAGGTGCGAGAGGACTACTAACCGAAAAATTCGGTAATTTGGCAAAAATGACCTTTCGAAACATTTGTTAGTCACCCCAAAGCTGAATAATAATAATAATAATAATAATAATAATAATAATAATAATAATAATAATAATAATAATAATAATAATAATAATAATAATAATAATAATAATAATAATTAGTAATAATAACAACAAGTGTAACTAAACGCAGGCCGACTCTGAGAAATACATTAGAACTGAACCTGAAACGAAAAAGAAAAACACGCGAAAAAGCGATCTCTCGTGTAATAACTCCTTCGGGCTAATATATATTTAAAGATGTCATTTCCTGTCTACCTCGATCGATTCTATGAAACCGCTCTACGTGCAGAAATGGAGGGGTTGGCTTACTTTAGAAAGTTATACCTATACGAGAAACGTATTAGGAAGAGTTTAGCGCGGTGTAATAACCGCATGCACACTTCTTGGATGTAAAAGAAAACTTAACAACCAACTTGATCGACCACGGGAGAATGACGCAAGCGCTTGGATGGCTGAGAACTTACCTTAACAACATACGCAGTTTCGACAGCTAGCCGCTTCCAAGTTTTCCGCGTGGAGAAGGACGCAGCTTTATAAAGTAACTTGAATATCCCGTCGCTCATTTTTCATCATTAACGGTCAGATAAAAGATATGCAATGCGCACCATTAAGCTAACAACTTTAGATCTGTGTGTAATGTTCTTGAACCTAACGACGGCAGGACATCTAAGTGATATATCCGAAGTGAAGTTTTTTTCATGCGATTGGGCGTATTGTTCTGCATGGATTAAGGATACAATAATTTACGTGCGCAAGTGCGCGCGCGACTAGCGCTTAGCAACAAGAACCATGTGATCGTGTTCAGAACAACTGTTACGGGGTTCCGAAGCGCGTCCTCCTTTGCAGCAATGAAAAGGAAATACATCTCGAAAAATGTATTGCGCCTGACGCGTACGAAACAGCGCTTCCATTCTTTCATGCTATTATTCTATAGGCTGAGCAATTAAATGCTCGAACGACAACCTTTTTATACAGCTGATAAATATAATTCGGAGAATATAGATTGCACCACGTTGTTCCTGGAAAGCTATAATAGCTGCTAAAATCTTAGTATTTACGCAATAAACTACACGGTAAAAATAAAGGACACAAAGAGCAGCGGCGATCTGTCCGTCCTTCATCCTTTCCGTGTAGTTCTTTGCGCCAGTACGACGTTTCAAGCGTCAACCAACTATAGCCCAACATCGCATTCTGCTGAGTCACTGCTAAGTGTTCACGCAACACGCATTTAAAGACAACTGTGTCTATCGCATTTCCCAGTTTTCGATGCTCACCACTGGATTATACAGACGATCTTAGGTAAGACATGTGGGCGCCGCCACCTGGGCTGTCAAACGAATGTCTTTTTAACTTTTGCATCTCGTGACCTCAAATTGATAAGGTCAAGAAACGTGGCATGGACCAACACAACCGTCTTACAGCGGGGCCGTTATGCTCGAGGTTGGCCCTGCTGTACAGGTAGCGGAGCTGTTATAGGTCGGCCCGTGTGTCGTAGACAGAAAATTATCATCGCCATGAACCGGCACGCGCGCTCTGTTCTTCAATGTCGTCTTCTGCTTCGCTCCCAGGACACGGGCGCCCATTTCTCCGGCGTGGCCTGTAATAACCCGGCCTTTCGGGGTTTGCATGGGTTATAATATAGTTCATTTCTGTCCAACGTTAACTGAGAACGATGAAAATACGGGCGAAAGGCGACGAGTGTCAGTCCCTGGTACATGCATGCTGCGCAAAACATCAAAGAGGCGTGTACTGAACCAAGCAAATCCGCACGGCCTTCCGCGCTTAGCTCCCTGAGATTGCTTACGTTGCCTCGGACCTCATCACTTGCATACCGGTGAATCTCCGCTAAACTTATTTCTGAAGCACTGAACTTATCCAGGAAGCGAGTCGCATTCGTAATTCTAGAGCAGTTGGCCTAGCGTAAAGCCTACGCGCGAATGAGTTTCAGAAGTATCGAAGCTCATTTTGGAACATTCCGAGCAAACTCGGCAATGACTTTATCGACAATTCGAAAACAGTAGAGGAAATGTGTGCGCATCACTATGATCGTGAAACTGCACAGTAGTTCCTGACTGAGACGAAAGAAAGGAGGGACCCAGAAAAGGGTCCTCTGGTTTCCTGCTCATGGCACTCCGAGAGGACTCGAGCAAACCAAAGCCGGGAAGGCACCTTCCTGGTCTTTCTAAGCATGTAAGCGCAGTAACTATGTATAGCCGGCGCAATCACGCTATCTAGTTATTCTAATACGTTCGACGGATCACACAGCTTTTTGTCTCCTCTTCTACAAATTAGAAGGAATTCAATTAATATGACTGCAAAGGTTACTAAAGGCATTCTAAAGACACGAATCCGGACTGTCCACGACTCAATTCTACCGAACACCGAACGAATTCCTTTGAGGGTGGCATGAAAACACGGGCCGCGACACCGAGACTCAGCACTATACAACGATAGAAATCGGTCGAGTACGTGAAAACGGCCAGCCGGGCCACGCAAATGCCAGCACGGTACGAGGAGTGCGGGACAGCCAGAGAGAACCCCGCAGCTCCATCATTACCGTTTCGGCGGCAGGGCACCGGCGCTGATAAATGCGCCGAAAGGCGAAGCAGCCGGCCGGCAAAAGGAGAAAGCACGAGGAGGAGAGGAGGTGGTCGCCGCGCTCGGACACCGGGACCGATGCGGGGTTCCGGCAAACAAACAGCCATACGGGGGGACGCGTGCGCGACTTGGGCCGCTGGCACTGCGGACGTCCATGAAGGTGGCGTTATAGCGCTCGGTACCCACGTATCGCGGGGGGAAGGGGGTGCTGTCCTCCCCACAAACAAGCGCAAGCGCGCAGCCCCGTCGTCTTTATCGCAAAACGGAATGACGACGGCGTCTGCGAGAAATAACAAGAAGGCTCGGCTTCGGCCCAAGGCGCGCGACCGGTGCCGCCGTAGTTGCGAGGCGGCGGCGCGCTCCCCGGCAGAACGACTGCGCCTGACAGGCCGGGCCGGACGCGGACGTATAACTAATGACGGCATATCGGTCTGCGCCGCGTGTCGCACCGCTGCAGCTGCGCAACGCAGCGCGCGGCCGCGACCCCTTCGGACCGCATCAGCGCCCGGTTTCCCACCCCTGGACCTCGATCCCCTAATAACCTCCGGTATCGCGGCCCACGCAAAGCGCGCCAGAGGTGGGGGTGGTTCCTAGGGAAATGGCTCGGCTCAAAATTGCCCCACCAAGGAGAGAGGTTTTTTCCTCCCCACGATGTCCTTTATTTTTCCTTGTCGCCAACGCGGTCGCCTCTATTTGGGCGCGCCGGACCGAACAGCTCTGTGCGGTGCCACCCTCCTCTCCCAAGACGCAGAGAGCCACGGCTTCGCAACTGCGGCCGGCTATCAGAGAAAAACTCGGCTGACGGCCACAGTGGCAGACAGTGCCAAGTGTGTATGCCTGTGCCGTGTGTCTGGAAGCTGTATACACAACGCCAAGCCGCGAAACACAGCGCCGATATGGCATCGCTTTCTCAGCAGCTCGCCTTTTACTATCGCGCTGACCGCACCATTTGAAGACACGCGCGCTGCCAGAAGCTCGATAGACTACGACGTGGGCGAAGGCAAAAAACGCGCGATTTGATGATGTTCGTGCCATTTACAGAAGGGCGAAACAAAGACTGCCAAAAGAACAACAACGAGCAACTTAGGTGGTAACTCGCTGAAACCGTCGAATCTCACGCATATATTTAATCTTACGCGATATTTAAGTTTTGTGACTCGTACGTTTCGGTATATAGTTCCTAACCTGTTATATAGCATTGTGGCTCATTAAGCCAGTTGATGAAAAAAAAAAAAAAACAAGAAGCGTTTTCTGCAGAATTCCATTTCCCATAGAAAAAAAAAAGATCCCGGTAACAGTGAAAACATCAGACGCAATGCTGATACTAAATTATTTTAAAAAGGAAAGAGATAATCATACTGATTATGTGACAAAACCGACTTTGCCAGCGCTGGTACATTGTACTTGAACGCATTGTTCATAAGCTGGACATAGCTGTAACTGCAGATGTTGTCAGCTAAAGCAATAATACAGAACTCCCCTCAATAAAGTGTAAATAAGATCTTCTTGGAAGACTGCTTTCTTCTATGAAAGTGTGAGAACCAGTTTATTCAACGGAATCCTTTTCTCTTTGTGTGGTAGATTAGCCCTTTTTTGTTTTAGAGAATGAATGCGGTCCTGCGTTTCTGTCATCAAGAGAGTGCTGTTTCACAAGCGAGCCAGAAACCTGAGGTGTTGGTGCTAATTTAATGTCGCCAAGTAAGGCAGTCGACACATCTAGCTATTCCAAATTTTCCACTAAAGGTGAGTAAAGAACGACGCGGACACAGCGCTGTGTCCGCGTCGTTCTTCGTCCTTGCTCTTTTGTGCGCTCAAAAAGCGAAACGTGATAGGCAGTCGCGTGCAGCTGTACGAAGTGACATGTTATGCGCTGAACTGTGAACGTGCGCAATTTGAACAGAGCTGCGTGTTTCTTATTTTTCGTTGAAGAGCGAGTTCTCGTCAGTGAACTCTCTTTGGAATTCTGTTTTCTTCTCTTCTTTCGTCTTGCTATTTTAGTCATTCATTCATTCATTCATTCATTCATTCATTCATTCATTCATTCATTCATTCATTCATTCATTCATTCATTCATTCATTGCTTTTTTCCCCTGCAGAACACAGATAAACGGAGTAGCCTATCGAGGTGCTCTTTACTTCAATCTCTCCACGACAATCGAGGTAAAACAGAACAGAGTGAATATCCGAAACACCGAACAACTCAGAAGTACCGATAAGCTATCGCGACGACATCGCGGAACGAGCAGCGTAAATTCTGCGCCTGTGCTCGTGACGCGTGCAAACTAGGCACATTCGTTCGGTAGCAGAAACGTGAGCTAGAGCCGTGCTGTTGGCGTTCGAAAGAGAGCGCCGAAGACGAGACGAAAGTGAGGTCGGCGATGAAGGAGGCAAGGGCGGCCGTTCGCTGTTCAAAAGACGCTCACAGCGCGGAAGGCCAGCGCGGGTCGGAGTGCAAGCATGTGCGTCGAGCAAGGGAAACAGAAGAGGGAGGGTTGAGAAAGTTAAATATTGACCCTTGGGTCCTGGCGACGACGCGCTAAAGGACCCAGGACACGTCTCTTGGAAATTTGGAAGCGGCCCCACAGCGTGTGTCCCGGCGAGGCGGCGGTAGCGAGAGCCCGAGTTTGTTTACGAGATAGAACTGGCTGAATAAAACATGGCGGCCCGGCCCGCTGGGGCCGAATCGAGAAGGGCCACTCGGTCGTTGCTGGATGCCGTGTCGTGTACTCTTCTGCTGCACACGTCCCCAGCGTCCGCTCGAGGGTCGCCGGCTGCTTTCCTTGTCCCCGACAGCATCGTCCGAGTCGACCGGGCTTGTGTTTTTCTTGGGTCACTCCCTCTCTCTTTTCGATCCTTCAGGTTCGGCGCACGCGCAGTGCCGAGCGGGCGTGCGAGTTTTTCAACGCCCGCGAGAGCGCCATGCTCTGCCTTCCGGGAGTGCAACCTCTCCTGAAGATCCCCGAGAGCATGTTATATTCACCAATCAGTGTTTATTATTGCTCGAAAGACATTTTTCCGCCTCCGTTATTTCCTCGCCAAATCTGACAGTTGGTTCTCCATCATCCTCGTATGCTCTGCATTACTAAATGAACACACAACAATCCCGACCGCGAGTATTTTCTTTTTGTACAATTCAAACTGAGTTTTTCAGGGGAGGAGGTAATGACCAGCTAATAAAGCCTTAACTGCAGACATAACTGATTAGCGCTAGCCCAACAAGCCCAACTCACGCCTGTAATAAAGCCTTAACTTCGTAAGAGGGGCATGGTCTAAATAAAGCACGCGCCGCGCCGTTGTACGTATTGCTCACCTATCGAACAAAGGCTACATACATGGACACATTCCAGACAGAGGAAAATGTTCAGATGCGCGGAAAAGCAAGCTTCTGTGAAAGCGGCCGCACTGCAAGCACCTCTGCAACTATAATGCGGCGACAGCTGGAAGAAGTATTTCATGCAAATTTATTAGCGGCTTGTTTTTTGGCCATTATGCTTTCCATTTTCACTATTCACGCAATGCGTTGAAAAGTGTAACAGTAGCACGTTTATAGAAGATGCGAAAAAATGATGTCAGAAACACGGAATTAATAAATAAAAGATACCGTTCAAAACATATCCCATTATACTTGGAAAACAACGATGACGATTCCGAGTAGAGCAGGCCCTACATAAATATAAAAAAAGAAACAGAGACAAGCGAATAACAAGAAGAAGGAGAGAGAAGAAAAAGACAACTGGACCAGCGTATCCTTGGTATGGCCGTGAACCAGGGTCCGTGTTCTCGAAGCTTTCCTTACGTAAGTCTCACTTGGCATTGGCCGGTCGCCTTCGGTAATGGTACATGAACCGTTTGAACTTGCTAAAATATTATCTTACGCGTATTTGTAGCGCAATAAATATTTATGAATATTGGCCCAGAGGGTGAATTCGCAAAGTTTTCCCTGTCTATGCGCTCTTTTCCATTCACTGTCTTTCTTCGCTAACGATATGCTGAGCGAGAGCATTGATTGAAATGTGCTCTTATGTCTAGCAAAAGAAAAATTATTTGGAAGTCAAAATTATACACATTAGGACGCATGAAATAAAAAAAAAACAAAACGCCAATCAAATACAGACAGCTATGCGAAGCCATAAGATCCCTCAGACATCAACCGTACGAACGAGGTGAACGAACAGTAACTTATTTCAACGTAATTTAGAAACTCTGTACGAAGAATAAAAGAAGAGAAAGACAACCAATCCAAGTGAAGACAAGACAACACAAGAAGGGGCACCCGAAGCCGCCAATACAGCCGGTTGAGTGTCAGCCTACTTCTATTAACCGTCGTTGCTTTACGCGAAATGATGCACGCAGAAGCCAGGCCTAAGTCCACATCCGAAATTCAACTCTAGAGACAACGACAGCAAGTGACGAACACGACAAAACGGCATGCCAAGAAAACACTGCAAGGCGCGCCCTGACGTCAACGCAGAGCCATGCAGGAGAAACTCCACGTCAGCCGAAAAACACAGAAAGCGCCGAGCACACTACATGGTATAAACGTCACCACGCAAGAGAACAACAAAGTAAAGATGCAAGGAAAGGGGAGGGCGGAGCGAATATCGCGAAGAAAATGGCCGAGCGGGGGAGGATCCTGGAACAGTCGTTCATTTCGCGTTTCCATATCCGGCGCGCGACATACGGCCGGCGGCGAGTGCGGCACGCCGATGCCAGCAGCCGGTGCGGATTGTGGAGATCGCCGAGGGCTGCTGCCGCTGTAGGGACGCGCAGCTCGCGCACTGGACGCTATGCGAAGAAGGGGGAAGGAGGACTACGCTTTTACGACGTGCCGGCGAAATTTATCGCGCCGTCAGCTTGACCGGCGCGGCTGGAGAGCGGGCCCGGCCCTTCCCGGCGCGAGGATCAAGCGGCACGACGGACGTCCCATCTCGTTGAGTGTCCGCGCCCAGACTGGAGAGGCGAGTAATTCCACGATGGAAGAAGAATAACGGCGAAAGAAAGAAATCACAGGGTTATACACTATAGCGCCACAACGGCTGAAGTCTTTTTGGACAAGCCCTGTTTTTTACATTGTTCCTCGCCTTTTGTCAGGGAGCAGGCAAAGGGACACGTACGCATGGCTGGTTCACCCGGTTCTGCGTCACCGAGGCCTTTTAAACGAGTACTGCAATGAAAAGTCCTATAGGCGAATTCCGCTGAATCCCTACAGCGATTTACAGATGTCTTTTTCTTCCTGTCTAGAATACTCTAGAAGACAGAAAAACCAAGAACACTGCCAAGCAATCGACTGCCATGTAGAAGGCCTGGGTTCGATTCCTGCTAGAACAGTGAGATTTTTTTCGTCTTTTTTTTGTTGTTTTGCTTCCATCGGGATATTTCACCCATCGACAACGCTGCCGACGACGGCATCGCAATTCTCCGACACGGGCACCTTCACGTCCGTTGCAGTTGATATTTCTAAAGCACTGGGCTGATAACATGGGAGGGAATCACCTGTGGCGCAGACCCGAATACCATGGGCCGGGACATGATGCGGGTATATGTCACACGTGGCATGGCGGAAAGGGTTTCATGACCTGTGTGACAGGGAAGTCGAGTTATTCATTATGCGAATTATGTTCGTCGTACACTCACGTCCTCCTATGCCAGTTTGGCAATATACCAAGGAGACGACCACGAAAGCGCCAAGACATAGGCGGCTAGATAGGTAGATAGAAGCGGTCAAAGTGCTCTTGGTTGGCTAAGAAATGCTTCGCATTTAAAACAACTCTCGCAAAACTCAGATATAGGGACAGCCATGCCGAAACCTAAAAGTTCCTTATAGTATTGGTCTCCACGTCAAGGTACGAGGAAGAAAAATTAGAAGACGGCAAAAAGGTTAGGCGAGATCTAATTCATTGATCTTCTCCGAAGCGCAGCTGCGCATATATGTTTTTTTTTCTTATTATTATTATTATATTCACGTAAGATGCGAATGTGCGCATGACGTTAAAATAATATACATCCCCGCCTTCTTCTGTATACGGCACCACAAAATCAAAATAGAGGGTTGCATCATCTTTATCTAATCCATTTTTTTTTATCAATTACATTTTTGCGTACGTACCGCGATACTCAAGTGTGTGCAGAACGAGGCAAGAACCGTAAGGTTCACTACAATATTCGCAGCACTGCGAAGTCAAATCCCTCTGGATTTGTGTCATTCACCTTACCGTGAAGCAACGCTCCGCAATTCGCATACTCCATAACATATTACTAAACAGCATCAGAACATATCGGAACAATTATGATGGACCCGTATTAACTTCTCAGACCCAACTGGCGGTATCCATATGCGAATACACGTCAAAGACAACAGAAGCCTCATCAGACACTCGCTCAATCCAACCTGCATGAAATCTGATAAGTATCAAGAAAACGATTCCACGGACCGCTTTGAAAGCACTATACTCGCGGACAACATTTCTTGGAAATGAAGGGAAGGCTAGAACGCGTGTGCTACCGCTGAAGATTATAGTTCCACAATTGCATCGGTGTTTTCAGCGTGAGAATAAAAACAACAACATTACTTTATTTTCTAAGGGGTACTGTTGGAAAAGAGGGTCAGCGCGCACAAAGGAGATATTTATACTTGTTTTGCTTGATGCCATGTCATTTTGCGTTTTTGCACCTGCGAAAACGTCGCACCTTTTACGTGAACCTCACAGTCAAAATGGCGCCTTCGTCTTCAGGTGAGTGCGTGTCACCCTCCAGCTTTTCCGACGATTCAACGAGGGATCTTGTGACGAATTTCACTAACAAATGGCTGTATAAGCCTGCGACGGCGCTCGAATAATCAAATGGCCGTCATAGGAAATACGGAAGGTTCACAAACCAAACCTAGATTCGAAACGCGCGCCTAACCGGACTACTTCGCGGAGCAGAACATGTGCAGTAGCTCCTCCCCCGTAGCGTTTCCTTCATTGCCAAGAAAAGTTGTCCGCGAGATATATATATATATATATATATATATATATATATATATATATATATATATATATATATATATATATATATATATATATATGACTCCGACTATATTTTCCTAAAGTAGCGGTTCTGTTAACTCTTTAATAAACAGGCAATTACATTTTTGAAGCAGAAGGAGCTTGGCGTGAGCAAGTTGGTTTAACATACTAGATGAAAAAAAAAAAAACGCCGCGCAAAAAACACGAGGACTAGAAGAAAACACAAGAGATGAGCGCGAACTATCAACTGAACTTTATTTTAGGAAACACGAATACTTATACACGAAAAAAAAATACAATATCGCCATCATGACGTACTAAGGCTCTTTTCTTCAAGTGCCACTGACGCGCAGCTAATGCACGTGTCTCCGGCGCGCGCAGTGTAAAAGGCTTCGAGGACATCCTCCTCTCTAATCTGTTCTAAGCGTTTTCTTCTAGTCCTCGTGCCTTCTGCACAGCGTTTTTTTTTATTGCGATGGCAATTATATGGACAGTCTCAACTGGATTTTGCCGTCGCCGCCGTCATGCACTGTATATGTATAAGCACATATATATATATATATATATATATATATATATATATATATATATATATATATATATATATATATATATATATATATATATATAAAAGCCCCCAAAAATAGTTCAGAAAAATGCTTCCGAAGCGCGAAATCGAACCAGGGACCTCTTGTTCCGCAGCGAGTGGCGCAAACCACTACGCTACGAAACGCAGATCCTCCACGTAGCTAACGGCGAGCGTTATATACACACCCTTTACCGCTGGATGGACTCAGAGACGATTTGCCCTTCCGCTGTCTGCTCGCGCGGTTTTCTCGTGGTGAGGGGAAGAGGGATGTTTCAAGCTTTCACCGTATGTCCGCGCTCATGTTACGGAGCGTACGAAAGTCACTCGAGCTCAAGGGACGCCGCTAAACGAACAGAAGATGAGCGCGAACTATCAAGTGTCACAGCTCGACACTTGAAGCACGCTAGTTTCCTTCGCTGCTTCGGCCGCCTTTGCAACAGGAGCGCTGTTCAAACTGAGAGTATCCATTGGCGAGCCTCACTTCGTATAGCATTAGTTTCTTGCTATCGCATTCATTGCTTCGCCCTTGCGGCGAAACTGTGACTTTTTTCATTCAGTAATTACATTTGTTTCTGCTTTGCTTTATTAACAAATATGATGGATTACACTTTACAAGTGAACATAGCAACAATGAAATTGCCAATTTAGGCATGGACGCAAGCACCGGGTCGACAACATTTAGGAAATACACCTCATTAGTATTCGAGCCAGTAGGACAACCACATTTTTATTCCACGAAAGAATGCGCCTCATAAAATGCCGACACGATGACGTCCATAAGCGAAATAATGGTGTTCTGTGTTTTGTATTAAGTGTGAGCTGATATGAAATGTGAAGTACCAATGAAGTGCTCCTCCTGAATTATCCGAATCCGACCCGTAACCTCAGAACATCGCCTTACACATATTAATCGAAGTACTCATTGTTAATATTCCTACCAAGGCTTAATCGAGAAGAATCGCGGCCTCTGCAGTACGAGTACCACGTCGAGCGCTCTCAGCGAAATGGTATTTCAGGATTGCAGTTGGAAAGTGCACCTCAAAGGCAGTCCCCGTTTAGCATCAGAGGTCTGAGGATATTTAAAAGCTGAAACAGACAAGAAACTAGTGGTGGCAAAGAGTAGGCACAAGGAGTGACGAAAACCTTCTCGTTTCCGAAATAGACGAGCCACGAATGAAGGTACGTTATCTGCCAGGAACGAAATTTGCTCCCAAGCAATCGACCAAATATAAATTTCTCTTTAATTTGAAGAAAGGGCCTATTCAAGGTTCGCTTATCGGATACTCAGAAAATTAATCTTAGAGTTGCGTTTTGCAGAAACCACAAATGCCCAGGTAAGGCCTACCAGCACCGCGCGCCAAAAATAAATTTAATAATAATTTAGTAACAATACTTCACTGATCTATAGCAGCTGCTGCCGATGCCGGGGGAAAAGTTACCATTCACTTAAGACGCCGCGCGCTGGGCCCCAGACAAGACTACAAATTTTAGTTTTCATTGAAGCCAGCACAGTTCTCCGTCAAGCGCTTACAAACACTAATCAAGAGCCACGGCGACTTCACCTGCGTTCGCTAACCGTCAACATGACTTCTAACTCGGCACGCCAGAAAAAGAGATGCAGGAAAAGGAGCGATTAATTTCGCTAGATAAAATGACAAAGCTCTCACTCATGTGGCGTGGAGACAAAATAACAGCGTCCGAGAGCTTCAGCTTTAGTCGAGGTTCACGTACACACTTACTTTTATGGTGACGTCACCACAACAATGAGGAAGCACTGTAAACCCACCTGCAAAGAAGAAAAAAGAAAACAAATCAAACTTGCCATTCAGAAAAAGAACGGGTGCACACTAACTAAGAGACTTAACTATCTAGCGGCGTATGCCACTGCAAACCGGAAGTTTTAATAAGTACTCGGCGCTACGCTGCCGTAGAGAGCAAGAGCGTAAACGCTCAACAAGCTACATCGCGCAAAGGTCACATCAAAATGCACAAGACGCCGACGAGGGTTGTTGTAGCGAGAAGCGAGCCTTATATTCGGGGAACTGCAAATGCGTTCCTTATGAGCTTCCTGCCATGACGACAAGCCTTCACGTTGTGCACATACATACATACATACATACATACATACATACATACATACATACATACATACATACATACATACATACATACATACACACGTACGTACGTACGTACGTACATGCGTTTTGTTTCAATACATTGTTCTTCAAACGGGAGATTGCTTCTTTTACGTGGAGAGACATCGGCGACGTGTTCTGCGCACGTTTAATAGCTTACCTACGATTTGCTTAACATTGTTGAACAGCCAGGTCACATGCACTCAGAAAATTATATTTATGGAAGGAGAGAAATTGTCATCCGGCCATTTGAAGCTTCGCGGTACGAATGCATGGGTGAGAATTTCGCCCTTTCAAGAACCTTTCTGCACCTAGCGGCCATCATCAACGCCGATTTGCCAAACGACATTTACTATGAACGCGCTCCACACGGCACTCTACCAAGAATATTCTACGCTGATACAACAGCCAAAAGTGCACACCCAAATAATAAGGTAGGATCGCTCACTACAGTCTGACAAACCAACAAGAGACATGAATAAGCTAATGCGCGCCGTACATTGCATAGTTGTGTCTATGACACTCTAGTTATCTACAGAAGAATTCGGAAATGTCATCGAGGCTGTTCACACGATCAACAAATACATTCAAATTTATAACATAAGGGAAGCAGAGCCACGCGCACGTTCAGGGCATCGCAAGCACAACAAGACTACAGGAGACATTCAAGAAAGCGTTACAAGTGGGCGATGCATAGCACGCGTCGAAATGTCGCGAGTCAGTCGTACTCACGGGCATGCAGCGGTCGGCTTCCACCGCGAATGACGACCGCGAGGAACGTACGAAACGATTAACTTCCCAGTCTCTCACCCCCTACAAGCCGCAGAACACCAGAGAACTGCCTCACGAGGCACAGCCGGGCGCTGGAAAATGCCTCGCTCGAACAAAGTACAGAACGGTGGCGTCACGCTGACTATACGATATCCCATGACATCATAATCATATGCAGCCGTGTCAACGAACCAAGAAATCACGAAAAGAAACGAACAAAAAGTCCACCACGCATAAGTGCTCAGTTTCAAAGTCATTGTTCGTAGAGGCTTCGGCAACTGGTGAACGTCCGCGAAAGATCTAAGAATAATGATAACAAATACCCCGCAGCGTGTATGCATGCATAAACAGCGCAAACATTGACGAATTGGGTTCCCCGCGAACGGCATTGTTGCACGCTCCACTGCGCTCACGGTGAAAAATAAAAAATTAAGATAAAGTGGAAGCGAAGCTAGCTTCTGCTGAATAAACTAAACGGCTGTCACACGACCATGACAGAGACAGAACGGACACGTTATTAATTCACTATTTATTCAGCTAAAGCTCCACCATATGTACGCCAGACCGAGTAGACCCTGCTTGGAAACGATTTCAACGTTGACGTTCGGTCACACTGGTTAGCAGACATCGCTAGGACTCGTTCTTTTTTATTTGCATTGAATATTATTATATTCTGTTGGCCCCGCGACACCTCTCGACGAAGCAGGAGCACCTCTCCTTTCCCTTTCCTCTATTCACAGCTACCGCGTAAAGCCGAACCCCCTCGACTGGAGAAGACCTGTGCGGCTTGACCAGAGAAGTCAAGCAAAGGTGCGGATGTCAAAACCTCACACATTCGATAGCTGACACCAGCAAGCACTAGAGCATTCGTCTCCCTCCAAGGCTGACGGAAGTATCGATAAGAAATGCACGAAGTATTCGCATATTGGCCGGGGAAAAAAAAAGAAAACAAGAAAACATGGAAGAAATATGGCCGCAAAGCCAGAGATAACATTTCAAGATAGAGCTGATATAGTCGTGAAGGTGCTAAACTTCAATTACAAATATACAATTTTATTAGCTCACTCAAGATGGTTGTATGACTATTTTTAGACACGCCTTCATTAAATGCAGAATGGAGTAGCAATAACCTAAGTCAAACGTAGCATGAAATGGAAACGTAAGCTGACTTATCATACCACATCACATGACGTCAGTAAGAGGCCTGAAAACTGCCTGAATATGTAAATAAAGCAAAATTTTGAACACTGTTAGGCTTGCCGTTGAACGCGAAAGGTGGGACAGCAGAAAAAAAAAATATAAGCTCTATACCGAGTTTGTTTTATCTTTCACGTTGTAATTATTAAGGAAAAAATGCAATATAACTAGTAATATTGTTAACTAACAACAACAACAACAAAAATTGTAAGGCTAGGTGTAAGAAATGGCACGTAACGCGAAGGTTATATCATCACCCAATGTTTACGAGAACGTGACGATATCTTCGACAAATCACACAGCTAGGTGAGCGCCGGGAGCCCCTGGTGCACCGTTACATCCAATTATTCTCGCACGCAGGCGTCCCATTGTGATTTCCCTAAGATAGTACAAATAAACACATTCATGACTTGACCGTACGTGCAAAGCAGTGCTTAGACAAACGCACTAGCAGCATTTCCGCATTAGCAACAAGAAAAAAAGACGATAATGGACGTCGGTACCTCGTACACACACAAAATTTTAAAAGGAAAAGACGGAGGGATACGTCGCTAAAAGAAAAAAAAGACTTGGACTGGGCAGTGCGAAGAAACCATTGTTAAACTAAAGCGAGCGCCTCCATTTTTTTTTCTTCTTTCTTTCTCCTCCACTCGCTGCTCATTAAGGCACACTTGCAGACCGCCCGCCTGTGCGCGCCGCAGCGAACAAGAGCGGAAGGAAAAGAAGGGGCCGAACTCCGGTCACCGCCGCGGAGCCTAACGATCCGCGGACGCTGTACGTGTTGATGCTTTTCCACGGACCGGCGCCTTGTCCGGGCGCTCATTATAATGGCACGCTGCCAGCGTGAAGCTTCCAGGCACTGAGTCCTTCCATCCCTCTCCAGCTCCTTCGAACGTCTTTCTCCGCGGTTCCAAGCGCTGCCGAAGCCCTTTGTTCGGTCCTACAGCCTGCAGCCGCCGCGCACTCGAATTACATGCCAGCGATCTTCGGCGGACAGATTGCGGCCAATCGATGCAACGCTGGTTAAGTGAGCGCCCTCCGCCTCGCCATTCTCGGAGAAGAAACGGACGCTGTTAATCAATGGATATTTCGTTCACCCCTCAATAACTCTCCAAATGGTAACCGTCCATAAGGGGGCGCGTTAAAGCCTACAGCCAAAGTGGGAGAATACAGAAAAAAAAAAGAAAGAAAAGAAAAGGAATGAATGAACGCAAGCGAACGTTGAAACGCGTACGAGCGAGCGACATTTTGGCGATATGTGTGCGTTTATTGCTTCACACTACACAATGCCATAATTCTCTTACGCCACGTTTGATTTACCTTTTGATATTTTTTTACAGGCGCGCGAAATGACTGGAGGGACCGAAATCACCACTGGCCTCGACATTTCGACTCTGAGCAGCAGCGGTTACAGACAGACTACGCACACACAGATCACGCGAGCGGAATGCCGCGAAGTACAGTGCGTTCGAAGCACCCGCGACTTGGCGCGCCTAGTAATCATGCCGTGATCGAGTGCTCCCAAGACCACGGGCGGATGACGAGGCACAGAGGAGGCTAAGCGCAGGAAGACTTGCTATCGGGTTCTTCCCATCGCTTCACGCAAAGAACAGCGGTGTCAAATGCCACCAATGGAACAGGACACTTTCCGCGTGTCCGCACAGTCTGATTTTTGTGTGTGTGTGTGCTTTTATTTCGTAAAAATTCTTGCTCCCGTATCGTGCTTTCCCCCATAATGAACAAGTGCTAGGCATTGAAATATAAGTGAACTCTCAGCGGCATTAGTTATTAATATGTTTCATCATTTTCTTTTTGATAACGAGAGCATTAGATCAAAATTCGTGGTGATCAGAAATGCAACATCACAATAAAGGTTTCGAATACAGACGTGAGGCTTGTAGCAATGCGCGTATTGAAACCAATACTAAGTAGCGGTCGTGTTTGATTTGGAAGCGTAAAGTGTGGCAACAGGTAGGAAGAAAAACGAAATCGCCAAACGCACGCACGAAAATGGACACTGACACATTAGGACGCTTTGAGATGGTGATTTGGCGAGACCTTCAACAAACTTTAGGAATGACATAATAACTGGGCGACGACAGTGAATACCTTATCCTAATTAAAAAAAAAATTGCAGTGGCTTAGCTCGGCTATGCCTGGATATACGTAGCGTTAGCCAAAGGTTCAGCTGATTATTCTTAGCTTTCCAGATTGTCTAGGATTATTAGCCTTCTTCTGTTCATTCTTCGTACGCTGAACCGCTAATTGCCAGGCAACTACTTCGGGATCCGATTAGATAAGCTTCTCGGCTCTTCTACGCTGTTGAGCAGCATTTGCGCTCTCCTTCTCCATGGTGTTACCTACCTGCAAACGCCAGTCAGCGGCGCTATCAAGCGGCTCCAGCACAGTGCCAGACGGCGACTGCACAACGAAGGCGAATAGCTGCGCGCGCGCTGGCGCCAATACGTCTGCCAAGGCTACGACGTCACTCTGGAAAGCACAGACCGGCGGCGGCGAGTCGCGCGCGGCGGTGGCGGAGTCTGTGCGCGCGCTGGCGCCAGCGGCGCCAGTTTGTCTGCCGCGGCTACGACGCCACTCCTCCTGAACCCGCAGACAAGCAGCGGCGAGCCGCGCGTGGCGGTGTCGGAGAACGCGTGAGATGCCAGCTCCGGTGACCCAGCTGTGCGACATCCCTGATCCTCGCGCATGCGCAGCACGGCTCATGAGGATCCACGGGAAATCGGCTACGGCTATAGGAAAGTGTAGCGAACGCTACAAAAGCTAATCTAGTTCATTTTCAGTATTTTAAAGGCGCTACATCTCAGCGGGAAACACTGAATGCGGTATGTTGCAACAGTTCGCGAATCATCAATGAAAACACGCACCCGGCATATGTGCGGGAAAACGAATGCGACATGAATGCATAATATGATCTCATTTTGCGAGTCATAAGCTTGTTGAAGACATCTATGTCGTAATACTTGCCAGTCTCCACTTCACATGTAACACAAGGCCTTCCCCGTCTTTAGTTCTTAATATTTGACTTTTTTTCTGACATTTCGTGCTGTCTTCGTTTTCGCTTCCTGATACAAAGAAGCTATAACCACAGATCTACTCCGGTTAAGTTCAACGTTTACCTGTTACCTTTATCTGCTCGACCACCCGGAACAGCGGCATTAATGGTTTCAACAAAGAGACTACAAAATTCCGGAAATATTATTGGGCCAATGTCCAGTTCAAAAACGCGATGGTCACCTGTATTGTGACTAGGGGGCGCAGCTACCCCTGCCGACTAGCGGTCTTTATAGAGACCGACAGTTCAGTCAGCCGCTTCCAAAAACACTTATAAGTGTTGTTGGACGCAGAACTTAAGTACTATCTTAAGCGAGCTAGGTGTTCATCAACAAGTACACAAGCGCACAGTAGCTTGCAAATTTCTGTGACAGAAGCAGATCTTTTAAAAGCTCTTGCAAGAATATGCCCATATTACTTTTACCGTTATACCAAGGAGCATAAAACACTGTCAGTACCAAAAGAGGGCACAGGGTGCCACTTTCCCTATGGTCTGTATCCGCCAACAAAACACCACCACATCAAGTTCGCACAGAAAGAAAAGGTTGGTACCCGAAACAGGACGTAAGAAGCGTATACGTAAACCCTTCGGTCGATGCATGACCGCTGCAAAAGCTGCGCCCCAGCCAGCGATCAGCTCAGCACAGGGGTTCTCTAGCGCGGAACAAACAAGGCACACGAGCATCTAAGCAGCGCCGAGGTTGGCCGGGAGGAGTGCTGCCGGTCTCCACGAGTGCAGGGGACGCTAACCGCCGATTGCGCATCCCCGTCGGGAGGGATTAACGCGCCGCAAGCGGGAAGAGCGGTCGCATGAAAAGGAAGGGGGTAAGCCACTTGAGGTAACGGCACGCGCAACCGCAACGGTGCCGGGAGGGTAAGCGGCTCTTGCTCCGGGCCTCGCCGGTAGGGCGCGTTAGAGATCCTAATATCGGCATGCGTCTCCCTTAGCGTTACGCTAACGTTGGCGTATGGGAATTGCGGGTAGCGCCTATATGACAAGACTATCGGCAATGTCGCGGGCTAGTAAGCTGTGCTGTCTGACTGTGGAGAAGGCAAGGAATAAACATTTTATTTAAATGACAAACTAAGGTTCCCGTGGGTGGAGCCCCTATTCCAGGGCCCCACTGGCTCGCTTGGCCTTGTCCAAGGTTGCCTGCTGGCTTTCCAAGTCCTGAAACCATACATACGCTTGAAACATGAGTCCGAGTTTTAAAAACTGATCAGGCAAACAGGCACGAAACGAGAGCGCGAACGTGTCCTCGCTGGTACACACACACACACACACACACACACACACACACACACACACACACACACACACACACACACACACACACCAGGGGCGTAGCCAAGGGGGGGGGGGGTTGGGGGGGTTCATACCCCACCCGAAATTTTTCAGTTTTGCTTGCGTATATAGGCACGCACGCATACAAACGCACGCACGAACATACATAAAGTATGGTTGAACCCCCCCCCCCCCCCGAAAAAAATTTCTGGCTACGCCCCTGACACACACACACACACACACACACACACACACACACACACACACACACACACACACACACACACACACACACACACACACAGAGAGAGAGAGAGGGCATATACATGGTTTCTACAGGTATTCCACAGGTAAAACATTGGTAAGCGGGCGCCATGTACAGTCAGCGTTAAAGGTTTGAGACCACGAGACACAGGAAAAGCTGAATAAAACCCGCTGCTTCAACAGGCAGCCTTGAACTTTGCGGCCTTTTTTAAAGCGCGCTAACGTGTACGACCGAACACAGTCGCAAATTGCTGGAAAATTCGATGTTTTCCGTGACCTAGAGGTCTCTCAACTTTTGACGCCGACCGTAAATAGGCTCTTTAGGTAAACAGATGTAATGCTCCAATTCTCACGTTGATTATACAAAGGCATTCTAGCAAAGACAAATACTAAGTCATCGGTACAAAAACGAGGTACTAGTTATCAGATTTTGCATCGAGTTTGGGTTTGGCTACGCAGCGAGAAAGTCGAGCATGCTGCTGTAGTCGCGCGTTGAGGCCACGAGCCGCCGATAGTTCGCACGTTACGTGAGAGACCGAAGAGATAAGAAGATCTAGCACCCCAGACGTGGAGAGGCAGCACGACATCCCCGTATATGACTGCATATAAGAGCAATTGCAAAGGAATTCCTCGCAGCGTCATACCTCAGAGCGTACCACCGCCTAGAGAAGCTTCGGAAGGCACGGTTTGGGAAGCACGGAATATTCCTCATGCCATCGCGGTGGGCCTCATCTATTCGAAGTCGTGGCGGCGTCTGTGTGACCGCGGACACGCGGAAGAATGCGCGCCTACGAGCTAATGGCTCGCGGCTCGCAGGAAACCGAGAAACGGCCATGCATTCCGGCGAAAGTCGACATTCTCAGCGAGGAACGCGTGTCGTTGTGGCCGAAGAAGCCGCCTCTCGGAAGAAGGGGAGCAGCAACGCGACAGAGTAAGAGTATGCGCAAGAATAAAGTTTCTACGCGGGAAATGGGCGGCGAACGTTGACTATGCAATGGAACACAAGAAAAAAAAAATAGGTCAGTCAGGACGAAAGTTATTCCGCAGAACGCAGGATGCTGAAATAAATTCAGCGCTTAAAAAACTAGGGCCAGAATTCACAAAACTTACTTCCCTTTCGTAGGTGCGTTTTCCCATTGGTGAGCTGGCTTCACTAATGATATTTCCCGCATCATGATTGGCAGATATAATGTCTTAAGAAAAATTTTAACCCAAGACGTTCAGTGAATAGGGGCCCAAAATTGTACCAGCAATCGAAACAAAAAACTAAGTGAAAAAGAAATTGTTGCAAAAAAAAATAACAAATGAGCAGTCAGTCATTTTTTTTTTCCTTTCAACTACCGTTGTCAAGGGAAAGCATAAGTTCCAAGCGTCAATTTGATTTCGCCTGTCTTTTTTTTATTTTTTCCAATTTAACATGCAGTTATTTCATTCGTCAGTAAATATTTGATTCGGCTAGTGAGAGGGCAAAGAGAGGAAAATGCAGGGAGGTCGATAAGATGAGTGCCCGGTTTGCTACTCTACTGCTGGGTAAAGAACTGTGTTCTAGGAAGCGATAAAAAGGTGAGAAAGCGAGCACCGTACGCCAAGAGCTGGACTACAATCGGTCAGTGAGGCCAGTTTTTATCAAAAGCTCCACCAGGTTACCAACAGCTTTTCGCGCCATGAATTGCTGAAGTAAATTGTGAGGTCACACAATTTGTGCGCGACGTAATAGCCAGACACGTCATTTCCTGCAGCATAGAGAACATCCGTATTTCGTACTTCCTCACAGACCGCATGAAAACTAATTTAATCACGACTTCATCCGGCGCATTTCCGCAATGACCAAACAAGGATAATACTTGACGGCAACTCTTCATGCCGCGTTGAACGTTGAAGAAAACAGTAACTAGAAGGTATTATTCGTGGGAGGCGTAAATTAAAGGGGGAAAGAAAAAATGACCGCGCAAGTGTCCTGTACAGATGGTTAACCAGCCAGTCTAAAACGTACAGCCCCGCTGTTCATTGAAGCCTTTCTCAATTATTGGTTACGTGTATAGAAGTCTTAACTGGTGCGTCCTGCTCGTCTGTTCCATTCTCCATTTTTACTGGCCCAGTGGTGAGTACTGGAATTTGCCCAATTTCTCTGGCCCATATGTTTTTGCCCGCGCAAGACTTGGTAATTTTTACAGTACCAGCAGTGAGAGTGGGGCTACATATTGCTACATGTAGGCTGCCGGAATTCATATGGTCGACGCGCGTGTGTGCCCGACGAAGAGGACGAAGGTCGCTAGCTGCTCGAGCTCGTCGGAGCCGGTCTGGTCAGCGCTGCAGCCGCTCTTGCAAATATATCTTGTGAATAGCGACTTGTAAAAGCGACTCGTCACTCACGTAACATATTTGGTGGAGGTGGAACGTTCCCCGTCCTCACCACGCAGCTCCGCAGTGGCCGCGTCATTCAGCCTCTCGCCATGGCTTCCAATGACAACCCGTCCCCATCTCCATCTGCGGCTCCTACGACAACCTTTGTCGCGGTCCCCACCCCCCGCGATCCCGGGACATTCTCCGCGCAACCTGGCCTCGACGTCGACTACTGGCTTCGCCTGTATGAACGGGTCAGTCAAACTCATCGGTGGGACCCTACCATGATGCTCGCTAATGTTCTCTTCTACTTGGACGGAACCCCGCGCATCTGGTACGAAACACATGAGACCGAGCTCACCAGCTGGGACACATTCAAGGAGAAGCTACGTGACATCTTTGGGAACCCGACCGGTCGCCACGCAGCTGCACGACAAGAGCTCGCTACCCGTGTCCAGTCGCCTACTGAGTCGTATGTCTCCTACATACAAGAAGTGCTTGCCCTTTGCCGGAAAGTGGACGAGGCAATGCCCGAAGCTGACAAAGTGGGTCACGTTTTGAAAGGCATCGCGGACGACGCTTTTCATTTGCTGGTCTACACTAACGTCTCGACTATCGACCGCATCATTCAAGAATGCCGCCGTTTCGAAACGGCCAAAAGCCGTCGTGTGCACCCTCAATTTTCTCGGTTGCCAAACACGGCTGCCACGTCCACCTGCTCCGATTCCGCCGCTACACCGCCCTTTGAGCGGAGTGTAACGCGTATCGTTCGACGGGAACTTGAAGCGGCAAGTCCAGCGCCGTTCCAGCCCTCTCCATTCGACCATGCCACTATACAACCAACCCCCGCGGTCTCCGTTATTCAGGCGGTCGTACGACAAGAATTCGCCAACCTCGGGTTCCCTGTCGCCTGCCCGGTCTCTCGCCCCTCGTCCCGACCAATGCCCATGAATGCATCTCGAAGTGACCCATTCGTTCCTCCACGATCTCGCAACCCAGCGGAATGGCGAACTCCCGACGACAGACCCATCTGCTTCCGGTGCCACCGCGTTGGTCATGTCTCCCGCTACTGCCGCGCCACTTGGACGCCGCCCTATAGGACCCAACTTTTCTCGCCTTCCCGCCCATATGAAGATCTTCGCCGGTATCCTCCCAGCCGTACAGACCCTACTTGTGACACACCCAACAGCCGCCCTCCTGCTCGTTCACCGTCCCCTCAACGCCGTCGTTCCCCGTCGCCCCAACCACGCCGCCACCCCTCGCCGCCCAACTTTGCATCGTACCCGACGGAAAACTAGATCGTGCAGCTCCTGGAGGTAGTGCTGCATCATCTCCTTCTGAACCAAATCCTCCGTTGACGCTTCCTACGAACAAGAACCTCATCGATGTGCATGTGGACGGTATTTCTTTGACGGCTCTAGTCGATACTGGAGCTCACGTGTCCATAATCAGTGCTCGCCTTTGTCGCCGACTGAAAAAAGTCCTCACGCCTGCTACTACAAAAGCTGTACGCGTCGCCGATGGCGGAACTGTTCCTGTCACTGGAATGTGTACAGCTCGCATAAGCATCGCCGACCGTTACGTTCCTGTCCTATTCACGGTGCTCCATAATTGTCCTCATGACCTCATCCTAGGGATGGACTTCCTATCGACCCATTCTGCCCTGATAGACTGTTCCGCTGGTACTCTTTGCTTGGACCTTCCTCTTCAGCCAGATATTCACCCCGACCTTCCACACAGCCTCTGCACCACGGATTTCATCCGCCTACCGCCTAAAGCCCTAACATTCGCCGAATTCACAACGGGGTGATTCCACGAGAGATCGAACATGCCTGTCCGGTCGCATTTTTTGTTTTGCCTGGGTTTTTTATATGTTGTGTGGGCACATTCAAAGTGCGCGGAACTGAAAATTTTATTTCCAAGAAACGCTCCCAGCGCGCCAAAAAAATATTTGAAGGTGGCGGCGCATGCCTCCTGTTTTTGCTCACTGCATTGTTTTCGGATTTCACGGCCGAATTTAGCGCGAACTATAAATGATGTGTCGAAAATTTCTTTTGCTGGTTTTAATACGCATTACTGTGAATTACATCCATGCTTTTTTTATGCCGTCCTCAAAAAGAAGAAAATGTGAAAAAATGGCAAACACGGCAGAAATCAAAAAAAGGTCCTAAGTTTGAGGCGCCTTGGCGCCTTTACTATTTCAAACAGAAACTTGAAAACAGTGCCAAATATAGAAAAGAGCCTTTGCAACATTTATACGGAAGGTCATTTTCCTACGGTCGGCGCAAAAAAAGAAAAAAATTGTTAAAGAAGCGAGTTTTTTCAAAAAAGTACATTTTCAAAAAATAAAATAAAAAAAACTCCGGTCTCAATTTTGACGGCAATTTTTTATCGAAGAGAGCTTATGTCAATGAACACACGGTTTTAATATCATATGTCCTCATTTGCTTTGTTTACGAGATATAACTGGCCAAAGTGACCCTTGCTGTGAGTGCTCACTTCAGTGCGACTGATGGTTGTTAATAGCTTGCATTGTGCGTAAATCGCAGTTTTATTTATTCTGCTGCAGCAAAACCTTGCTCTAGTGGCTTTTCGTCAAGAAAAATGTGTTGTCAGATTTTATTTGTGTCTAGCGTGTGCAAAAGTGGGCTGCTGCCGCCCTCCAAATGGCTCACGTGTAAACAGTTTGCAGCCTACAACATCGCCTACAATCATCAGAGGAAAGATGGGCGCGCCTGTTCAAGATATCAACCGCTTCTTCTTCCTGAAGGAATGCCTGGTCTACCTCATCGCGGTTAGATGTAGACAGGTTTTCCTTGAGGAGCCTAAAGCAATGCAAGCAGACCTCGCAGGTGTCGCGAAGATCCTCAGCCTATGACAGTAGCTTCTGGAGGTAGGCAACAACAAAAAGAGCAAAGAAAAAAAATTTGCGCAACGAAAACGTTTTCCTCAGCAATCTTCTTTTTGTGAACGCGTAAATAATCGGCACAGAACAATCGGACGTAGCCATGGGCCGCGCGCATCGCGTGTAGTGAACAGCTAGACCTAGAGCAAGCCGAAACGTTTATACTGAACGGCGCCGCACAAATTATCTCACATCTGCGCAGCTGTCATGAATGCCTTTGCAGAACTGCTTACGGTTTAACATTTTATGACTAAGGGTGTCTAAGCGCTTTGGGCTGTAATATTTAATTTGTAGGCCGCACTCACTGTCAAAACTAAGGGTGGTGCCTCCGTCTGGTGCCACCAATGACCTTTGCTGTCCTCGACGTGGGAAAGCACTTAAGTAAAGTAGCAACAAAACATCATCAATTGGGAAGCTTCGGCCACTCATGGCTTAATCATGCCGCACCGCACGTTTTCTGGCTGCTGAAACGCTGAGGTAAAGGTCGAGATGATACAGGAAGACGTTATCTGCGACGCCGAAAACATGTGATTGCGGGAAGTGAAATAAACGGCTCGGAAATCATTGAGCTAACTTTTTTACAAATGTTGTTTAGGCACAATGTGCGTCGAATGGGGAAGATGGTTAGAGCGTACAATGCATGTAATGGAAGGGAAGCAAGCGGGCAGTGAGAAAACAACTGCATAACAGCGCGCCTGCTGATTGTGGCATTTAGTTACAGATTAAGTTAGCCTTCGCTGCACACAGATGCTTCATTCTGTGTGCAAGGAGAGTTTTGACAAAGTGACCTAAACCATGCGTTCGCGGTGTCTCGCGTGCTTCTGATTAACGAATACTGGCGGGTAAGTTGAGGTTGTAAGCTGCAAACTGCGTACGTGTTCGGCCTTTAGAGAGCGGCAGAAGCCCATCCCCACACACGCTAGACATAATTAAAGTTTGGGAATACATTTTTCTTGACGACAAGACACCAGAGCAAAGTTTTACTGCAGGAAAATAATTAAAACTAGATTTACGTGCTATGCAAGCTGATGACAACTATCGATCGCACTGAAGTGAGCACACACAGCAAGGGTAATTATGGCCCGTTAAATCTCGTGAACAAAGCAAATGAGAACATATATATTAACATGGTGTTTTCACTGACATAAGCGCTCTTCGACAAAAAAATGTCAAAATTGAGGCCTGAGTTGTTTTATTTTTCGAAAATGTACTTTTTTGAAAAAAAACTCGCTTCTTTAACTATTTTCTTCTTATTTCGCGCTGCCTGTAGGAAAACGATCTTCCGCATAAATGTTGCAAAGGCTCCTTGAAATACTTCGAAAAAAGCATGGATGTAATTCACAGTAATGCGTATTAAAACCAACAAGAAAATTTTCGACACATCGTTTATAGCTCGCGTTAAATTCGGCCGTGAAATACCAAAACATTGCAGTGAACAAAAATAGGAGGTCTGCGCCGCCACCTTCAAATACTTTTTTGGCACGCTGGGAGCATTTCTTGGAAATAAAATTTTGGTTTCCGTGCACTTTGAATGTGCCCACATAACATATAAAAAACCCAGGCAAAACAAAAATATCGACCGGACAGGCATGTTCGATCTCTCGTGGAATCACCCTTTAGAGGGCGGCAGCAGCCCACTTTCGCACACCGTAGAACCAAATAAACTCTGAGAACACATTTTTCTTGACGAAAATCCACCAGAGCAAGGTTTTGCTGCAGCAGAATAATTAAAACTGCGATTTACGCACAATGCAAGCTATTAACAACCATCAGTCGCCCTGA
This sequence comes from Rhipicephalus sanguineus, assembly GCF_013339695.2. NCBI lineage: Eukaryota > Metazoa > Arthropoda > Arachnida > Ixodida > Ixodidae > Rhipicephalus > Rhipicephalus sanguineus. The sequence continues at coordinate 34,229,988 of NC_051180.1, forward strand.
AGTGAGCACTCACAGCAAGGGTCACTTTGGCCAGTTATATCTCGTAAACAAAGCAAATGAGGACATATGATATTAAAACCGTATGTTCATTGACATAAGCGCTCTTCGATAAAAAATTGCCGCCAAAATTGAGACCGGAGTTTTTTTTATTTTATTTTTTGAAAATGTACTTTTTTGAAAAAACTCGCTTCTTTAACTATTTTTTTCTTTTTTTGCGTTGCCCGTAGGAAAATTATCTTCTGTATAAATGTTGCAAAGGCTCTTTTCTATAGTTGACACTGTTTTCAAGTTTCTGTTTGAAATAGTAAAGGCGCCAAGGCGCCTCAAACTTAGGACCCTTTTTTGATTTCGGCCGTGTTTGCCATTTTTTCACATTTTCTTCTTAATGAGGACGGCATAAAAAAAGCATGGATGTAATTCACAGTAGTGCGTATTAAAACCAGCAAAATAAATTTTCGACACATCATTTATAGTTCGCGCTAAATTCGGCCGTGAAATCCGAAAACAATGCAGTGAGCAAAAACAAGAGGCATGCGCCGCCACCTTCAAATATTTTTTGGGTGCGCTGGGAGCGTTTCTTGGAAATAAAATTTTCAGTTCCGTGCACTTTGAATGTGCCCACATAACATATAAAAAACCCAGGCAAAACAAAAATTGCGACCGGACAGGCATGTTCGATCTCTCGTGGAATCACCCAACGACTTCATCCGTGTTGGATGGGCACTACGTCGTCACGCCGATTACTGATGTACTTCTGGCACGTGACATCACTGTGCCTCACTGCGTCATTACTATAGCCGCTAACCGGGTACATCTCCCCGTCATAAATTTCGGCTTCACGAAGCAAGTCCTCCCTCAAGGCATCTTAATCGCCACGTTGCGGTCCTTAGCCGATGACCACGTCACCTCTTTTGCAGCAGACGTATGCTCCAATCTTCCTTGTCGCCCACCCGATGCCACAAGCCTCGACATGGCATTGCGCCCCATGATTGCCCCAGACCTCCCCCCAGCGCAATCAGCCGCCCTCATCCGCCTTTTGGCTTCTTACCGCGAGATCTTCGACCTTGACAATCGACCACTCGGCCAAACTTCTCTTGTGCAGCACCGTATCAACACAGGTGATGCTGTTCCCATTCACCGTCGACCGTATCGGGTGTCCGTATCGGAGCGCCAGATTATTCAAGAAGAAGTAAACAAGATGTTAGCTAAAGGCATTATTGAGCCCTCATCAAGCCCTTGGGCGTCACCCGTCGTCCTGGTTAAAAAGAAAGACAACACGTGGCGTTTCTGCATCGATTACCGGCATCTAAATCGAATTACGAAAAAGGACGTGTATCCTTTGCCCCGCATTGATGACGCTCTCGATTGTCTCCATGGCGCACGCTACTTTTCATCCATAGACCTTCGCTCCGGTTATTGGCAGATTGCCGTGGACGAGAAAGACCAAGAAAAGACCGCCTTCGTCACTCCCGATGGCCTGTACCAATTCAAGGTTATGCCCTTCGGGCTATGCAACGCCCCAGCCACGTTCGAGCGCATGATGGACTCTCTGCTACAAGGGTTCAAATGGTCAACATGCCTTTGTTACCTAGACGACGTCCTCGTATTTTCACCTACATTTGAGACCCACCTTGAGCGTCTGTCGGCTATTCTCGACGTCTTCCGCAATGCTGGCCTCCAGTTGAACTCGTCGAAGTGTCACTTCGGCCGCCAACAGATTACAGTGTTGGGCCACCTCGTTGATGCTTCTGGTGTGCGGCCGGACCCTGAGAAAATTCGTGCCGTCACCAGTTTCCCAGTACCCCAATCCGCCAAAGATGTTCGGAGTTTTGTGGGACTCTGTTCCTATTTCCGGCGGTTCGTGAAAGACTTTGCAGCGATCGCTCGACCACTTACTGATCTTCTGAAGAAAGACGTCCCATTTTCGTGGGGGTCCACTCAAGCTGCCGCCTTCTCTCGCCTCATCACAATTTTGACGACGCCACCTATATTGGCCCACTTTGACCCATCCGTCCCGACTGAGGTCCGAACTGATGCCAGTGGTCACGGGATCGGAGCCGTCCTCGCCCAACGTCAGCAGGGACACGACCGCGTTATCGCCTACGCTAGTCGCCTCCTTACACCTGCAGAGCGCAACTATTCGATCACCGAACGAGAATGCCTTGCTCTTGTGTGGGCGGTCTCCAAGTTCCGTCCATATTTATATGGCACTCACTTCTCCGTAGTCACCGACCACCACGCGCTCTGCTGGCTTTCATCATTAAGGGATCCCACAGGTCGACTTGGTCGCTGGGCTCTGCGACTGCAAGAGTACACTTTTGCAGTGACGTACAAGTCTGGACGCCTGCATCAGGACGCCGACTGCCTATCTCGCTATCCGGTTGGCGAGTCGCGCACCGTCCCTGACACGGACGCTTGCGTGTGCACCGTTTCCCAACGGACCCACATAGCCGACGAGCAACGCCGTGATGCATCCTTACGGGCTATCATCGAGTGCCTCGAAGCCTCACCTTCGGACCGATCTCATCGCTCGTTCGTACTCCAGAATGGTACACTATACCGCCACAACTTTCATCCAGACGGACCATTTCTGCTGCTTGTTGTACCCAAACACCTCCGCTCGGCTGTACTCCACGAACTTCACGACGTTCCAACTGCCGGTCACCTTGGTGTGTCCCGCACATACGACCGAATCCGCCGTCGCTTCTATTGGCCAGGTCTCGCACGCTCCGTCAGACGATACGTCGCGGCGTGTGAGAAATGTCAACGCCGCAAAACACCGTCGACGCTTCCGGCTGGGTGCCTTCAACCCCTCGACATTTCGTCTGAACCCTTCTTTCGCGTCGGCTTGGACCTACTCGGCCCTTTTCCCCTGTCTTCTGCTGGCAACAGGTGGATAGCTGTGGCCACAGACTACGCCACACGCTACGCCATCACACGAGCTCTTCCAACAAGTTGCGCCACAGATGTCGCCGATTTCCTTCTGCGCGACGTGATCTTGCAACACGGTGCTCCACGCCAGCTGCTCACGGACCGTGGCCGCACATTTCTATCGAGAGTCATAGCGGACATCCTGCGTTCATGTGAAACGCGGCACAAGCTCACTACGTCGTACCATCCGCAAACGAATGGCCTCACGGAGCGTCTGAATCGAACCCTAACCGACATGCTTTCAAAGTATGTCTCCTCAGACCACTCCGACTGGGACCTTGCTCTACCGTACGTGACATTTGCCTACAATTCCTCGCGCCATGACACGGCTGGTTACTCCCCATTTTTCCTGCTGTTCGGCCGCGAACCCACATTGCCCCTCGATACAGTCATTCCGTTGCCAGCAGCTCCGACCACTGAATACGCCCTGGACGCTATCAGCCGGGCCGCTCATGCACGCGAAGCCGCTCGTACTCGCCTTCTGACCTCCCAAGAGAACCAACGCCGTCGGTATGATCAACGACACCGCGACGTACACTTTTCACCCGGTTCTTTGGTTCTGCTGTGGTCTCCGACCCGGCACGTTGGCCTGTCCGACAAACTGCTCTCTCGGTACACAGGGCCATACCGAGTGCTTCGTGCGGTGACTCCCGTCACCTATGAAATCGCTCCTGCTGCCTCGTCGTCTTCATCCACCCCGCATGCCAGCGACATCGTACACGTCGCACGCCTGAAGCAGTACCACTCGCCCAATGACGTTGACGTCTAGATGCGCCAAGACGGCGCCTTTGCCGCCGGGGATTATGCTACATGTAGGCTGCCGGAATTCATATGGTCGACGCGCGTGTGTGCCCGACGAAGAGGACGAAGGTCGCTAGCTGCTCGAGCTCGTCGGAGCCGGTCTGGTCAACGCTGCAGCCGCTCTTGCAAATATATCTTGTGAATAGCGACTTGTAAAAGCGACTCGTCACTCACGTAACAATATGTACTACGAGTATTTGCGTACATGACGTACGAATTTTGCTATCGCCTTCCCATATACAGCTTGGCTGTCAAAAAGAGAGAGAGAGAGAGAGAGAGAGAGAGAGAGAAAAAGAAAACGAAACAAAAGAAACGATCACAAAATTTGCAGAAAATGGGAAATGCAGAAAAAGAAATAAATTAGAATTATACGATGCTTCATGATATCAGCGCTGAATGAAAGATGCCGCTACATCGGCGACCAATGGAGCGCTTGAGAAGGGAGCACATGGGATTTAGAAGAGGAAAGAAGCTTTATCGGTGCCCGTCTTTCACATCAGACAGGAGCACCAATGCAGATTATGACCCAGGTAGCGGGGCAGGGCCTCCTAAGAGCCGCCCAGATTGTTCCGCCGGCGCAGGGTAAACAAACCGCCGAGGCCCGCCACCGTCTGGAGTCGAGCTGATAGCGGCACTAATCTCGAGCAAAAACCGACCCGCTAATAAATTGTAGGTTCCGGAAGTTTCCTACCCGCCATCGAACAACCTGCGTTGCTCGCACGAGAGGCTAGGATCTCTCTACACTGCTTCCTGCACCGTGACTAGCCCCACCTCGTTCTTCCATATTTTACCGATACACACCGACGAATGCCGATATTTATCGAAGTGTTCACGAAGAGCGCTCAGGATAGATGAAAGACACTTCTGGGAAAACGAGCCACGGTTTCTGAAACTTCTGTTCCCTTATTTCACCAAGGCAGCGAGAAACCGCTGTGCCTCAAATACGTATGACGGAAGGATTAGAACCAACTCAGGAAAGTACTCCACTGGAAGGTAATAAATGACACAAAACACAAGAAGCAAACCAAATGAAAATAACACGTTCTCGAAGTTTCAATCGCTTTTGCACTCTAACTTTCCGTAAACGACAAAATGCCATTTCCCTTTTCGTTGATGTGAATGTGCCTTTGAGAATTATATTACGGTGATTTTACGTTTGTTTGTTTTTCATTTTTTCTTGCTGTACGCTTTGACCTGTAAGTAAACGCTCTTCGCGAAAACGCCCTCGTGGCGCTGGAGATACCTGCACAAACAAACAAACAAACAAACAAACAAACAAACAAACAAACAGCAAGTCAACGAGGCTCGTCGAGCCCCTGTAAAGCGTGCATCACGCATGACACGCGGACAACAGGAGAAGCTACCAAGTTCCGCGCCAATACTATATACGAGTACAAGAAGGTTTTTTGCCTCCAACAAAAGGACGACAGCTGGCTCTTCACTCCAGTAACGTTATTTGCCAGAAGTCTGAATAACAGCAATGAAAAAAGTGGTAGATAAAGATTAGACAGCGAGGAGCGAAAACCTGTTTCTATAAGCAAACATTAAGTACCAGCAATGCATTTTACAGAGTGACTCCAACATAAATGATGCACCATGAAGCATCTAACTTCTCCGTTTGCTTTGTTTGTTTGTTTTGTTTTCTGAAGCGCAGATATTTTCTTTCTTTCATCTCCGCCTCTCACACAACCAAGAGACAAACTACTTAACTTCACGGTAAAAGAGTGTTAGACTAGCAGTTCACAAAGCCACCATTTCGAAGCAGCCAGTTCTGGAAACAATGGTGTCAAAGCGACTATTATGATAATGAACATACCAGAGAAAAAATAATCCCAACTAAACATACGGGGGCCTGGGGCCTTGTCAAATTGTCATGACAACAGCTTTTTCTACAAGCATCCATCATCATGTCTGTGCGTGACGCAAATAAGGTTAATATCATCCTATATGATAGGAAAGGCAGCCTCGCTGTGACACAATGAAGAGCACGCGCGAGAGACCGGAGTACCGCAATACAGACCTGACTGCGGGACTAGCGCATACACATTCACCGATTCACGTAACGGCCATCGTATTGCTAGCCCGAAAAGAAACCGATTTTTCGCTCAACCATTCAAGAGGTATTGGTGCATTCGTGCGTGCAGTGAAGGACCGCTATAGATAAGACAATACTACGCAGAGTTCGTTCGGCTGAGTATCGAATGGAGGAAGAGTGGGAGAGAAGGTAGGGGGGAGTGAAAGAGAGAGAGAGGGGGGGGGAACTGTGCAATTCAGAGTGCCGACCCTAACGGGGCAATTCGATGCTTCTCTGTCGCACGACCCGTCGCACGTACTGGCTGTGCCTTCGATTCCCATCCTTACATTTTCGTTTATGACGGTCGGTGCAGCCGCTGCAACGTAAGGGCTATGCAGTGAAAGCGCGCCGGGGAAGGAGCCTTCAGCTAACGCGCCCTTAGTGTATCACCACGCTGGCGCCTTCAATTCATCATCTGTCTTCTCGGAGGTCGGGGAAGTGTCATCTCGACGAAAGCAGGACAGAAAAAAAAAACACAAAATACAAATACAAGGCCGCAATACAGGGCAGCAGTCGCGGCGGCCAATATAGCTAACAACAAAAGGATAACACCAAACCAGAATACTAAAAACATGAAACAGAGACAGTAAGTGAGGTAGAACAGAGTGAGGAAGAGAAAAAAAAAAGCAATCTGTCTGATAGATAACGCCACCTAGTGAACTTTTATTGGCCTCTCGAGAGCGCCCGGGTCCCACCCACTGCCCCGTGCAGAATGAGCTGGTTGCCGACTTACTTTATTTCTCTCTTTGCCTCTGACGGCGAGTGAAGTCATTTGTTTTACTTTAGACTGCCGAAGCTAAAGGAGTTTGGCGGATGGCAATACAGCGCTGAAACAGAAAACATAATGCAGCTCTACGGACAGCAGTACAAATTGCTTCCTCCACGAAAGCCCCGGCGAAAGTCGGGACTCCCGACAGGGTTTAGCGCTCAGAAGGTGCCACACGCCGAGAGGTTTTAATATTGAACCCGAGAAAAGCACGCGCTCACGTTGGCTCCAGGCAATGTTATTAATGACCGTGTGTACGGCGCGAACAAAAAGAATAAAGCCGCGACGGAGACGAGGCAGGTCTCTTATTTCTACGCTAGAAGACTAAGAAAATACGGCAACCTACTTGAAAACAAGAAGGGGGGAGGAGGCAAGAAGGTGCCTCACTCGCCTTCGAGAGATTTATACAGCTGGGTGTGTAAGGACCGCTACCGTCTTTTGAGATTTTTTTTAAGCAGGCAAGGAATTAGTTTTCAGGGTACAAACTGCAGTGATACACTTAAATGTGTATTGAAGGTCGAAGAGATCAAAGGCATCTACACAAACCAAAACGTCAGGCAAGACACAGACAGAGAGCATGACAAGCACGCCGTATATTCGTGCCTACGTGCTTTTTGTTTCTTTTCTTCGATTAAGGCAAATAAGAAAGTTTGCCTGAAGCTCTATCGTTTCAATCAATTAAACCTTTTATCATCATCAAAGATTCTATTTCTTTGCGTGCGAGGGCTTCTATGCAGGATATGAAGGATCATTGTGAGTATAGGAGAGCGCAGCTCTTCCTGCGTCGAGCGTCGTCCCTTGTTGGCCCTGGCCGTAGGCGCCTATCTCGCGCGCCTCTGACCACGACATGCTCTTTTTATTTGGCCTAGACCGGCTGGATTACTCTGAAACCTTCGCCTCCAAGACAGCAGACAAAAATTAATAACAGAGAAACAATAAGCACAGCGAAACACCCCCGGGCTCGGAAGCCTAGCGCCACGCAACGCTCTTCTTTTGCAGATGAAGCTGGATTGCGCTGAAACCTTCCCCGCTGAAACAAAATAAAGATAAACAAAAAATAAAAATGACAAAGAAACAAAATAACGAGTAAAAACATGTGAATGAAAATAAAGCATTGTATGTAACTGCAGTTCGCGCCACCGATGCAGAAAATAAAAAAGATTAAGAATAGTAATATTAACAACAAAAAAAAAACGAGAATTTTTCATCAAAGACAGCGCTTCGATTATTCACATGTGCGATAAAACGCAGAAAAAACAGCTGTGGTTTCAGTCTGTTTCGCGGCGAGGTACACAATAGAAAATCCCAGCACCGACGTACTATTACCAAGACACTGAAGAGGAAACAGAAATACGACGGTAGTATGTATTCGTTTCTTCTCAGAGTTACCTTCGCCGCACCTCCATCCTCCCGGGTCCGAAGTCTTTGGCGATATAGATGTTACATCACGCCTTATACCACCCAATTCCTGAGCCCCGAGAGCCGTTGCTTAGTAAGGATTCTAGCATTTCGCTGCGACCGTCGAGTTGAAGTGAAACTCGTTTGAGGATACGGAATAATTACGTGCGGTCGAAGAAGACGCCGAGCGAGTCATCTCGGCGAAAAGGCACCTTCCCGGCGTACAGAAAGCGACAGGGGGAAGTGAGGGGTCGCGGGTGTCACACTGGCGACCAACAACACGGCAGCGTCGCGACTCACGAGTGGCCTTCCCTCAAATGAAACAGATCGAACAAGAAAAAAAGGAAAGGGGGACAACACGTAAAGCGGTTGGCGAGCTTAACGTGCGGAAGGGCGTCCCCTCTCCATCCCACGCAGCAGAGAGCCGCGAGAGGAAAGGATCGCGGCAATAAACGAAAAAAAGAGAGGCGAAGCAAGGAAGCAGAGCCAACAGGAGACGACAGGCCCCGTTTTATGAAGCCCCAGGCGAGGCCCGGTTGGTCAAGCGCTGGGCGGCGGCAAATGAAAGCGCCATCGGCGCCATGGTCTCCATTAGGAGAGCGCCGCGCCGGAGGAGAAGCCGAAAGCTTCCGCTCGCCTTTCCCCTCGCCGCCGGGCACCAAAAGAGGCGCGCGCACGCCGGAGGCCGCCGCCGCGAATTAATGACCGAACGCGCGCCTCCAGTAATGGACTCGGAGGCCCGGACCAAAGGGTGGCGCGCGGCCCCGGCGACCGAGCGGAACCCCGTTGCGCCGCTGACCGGCGCAACCGGCGCGTTTAATGGCTAATTGCGTCTTAATTCGGCGCCGCCGCTGGGGCGCTCCGGGGCAAAAGCGCGGCCCACAGCCTCGAGGGGACGACGACGACAGACGCGTCACAGCTGGCCGCTCCTCGCCGGACCACACGCACCGCGGACGTCGCGAGGACCGGCCGGACAGCGACGACCAGGCCTTCTGAGAAGACTCGGCAAGCACGCGCAGCGAGCCGACGTCCACCGCAACGCCGTCGCCTTGCAAGAGCGGAGAGGAGGGGGGGCTTCCCTCTCCGGCAACCCATATATGAAAGATGGCGGAGCCTCGACACCCCACGAATAGCCAATGAGGGCCGACCCTTGGAATGCGCCGTCTCTACGCGGGAAATTCGGCTAGCGGACAGGTAAGCGACCCAGCTTCGGGAGACCAGTGCGGCCACGGGCGCGCCGAACAAGCATGTCCTCGCGCACAGTGCTGCTGCTCCGCGTCGTTGAGAAGTGTGGTGAAAATGGAAATTGCAATGCAGTTATCACGAATCGGCTAACGACGCTCTGGTTCAATCGATTTCGAATAGCGACGAGAGAGAATCGGGAGTGAGGAGGGAGTGGGAGAAAGGCATCGTGTCTCACCAATGCCGTCTGGCAACATGTACACACACATCCATTCACAGCATTCGATTATATGACCGTCATTCGTGTGTGCCAAGTCAAGTGCGATGTTTATGTGTACATTTCCTTCTGTTTCTGAAAGCAGCCTTCATGTTCGCGTTACTAACGTCAGTTTCAGCCTGACCCACAGACGCTGGGAATCCTATACCTCACATAACCCAAACATAAGATCAGGACATATTCGGATATCCATGAGTAATATAAGGGAAGAACGTCTCATTATCAGGACAATATATATATATATATATATATATATATATATATATATATATATATATATATATATATATATATATATATATATATATATATATATATATATATATATATATATATATGTATATATATATATATATATATATATATATATATATATATATATATATATATATATATATATATATATATATATATATATATATATCCAATCCAGCAAGCAAACATACACGCCAGCGATAAGAGCTGCGTTAACTACGCGTGAACCAGCCAGTCATCCTTACTAGTGGTGGAATGCAATAAGGATACAAACTGCACGAATGGGAGCAAGCGGTTTATAAGTGATGATACACCTTCTCTATCGCTGGTAGAGCCTCACTTTATAGACTAAATGGTTGTTGTCAAAGGTGGTCGCTGCGATCAAATTTAACCATAGTGGTCACGTAAGAAATGCGTGCTATGGAAAGAACACTAAAGATACCCCGTGTAAGAACACCCAGCAGGAAAGAGAGAATAGGACAAAGCAGAAGCTGAACCAAACTTTCAGTTTTGAACGCCACTCTCGAGAACTACGCGGGTGTGCAGCAGTGTAGCGCCCTTGGGAGCATGAGGGAAGCATTGCCTAGTACAATTTTTTTTCTCTCTATATTACTGTTTGCTAGGAGCCCTAGGAGCAACCTCATGTCAATAACCAATACAGGCGAGAAATCCACATGCGCAAACAAACAACACGAACCGTGTTGCAGCGTGGCCTTATCCACGAATAAGTCTACATACTTCTATAAAGTCTAAGTCAACACATCCACTATAAAAAGAACAAGTGACGTTAGCACTTGACATCGACATAAATCAATTAACACACGTAGCTATGACAAGTGACGCTAGCACTTGACATTGACATAAATCAATTAACGCACGCAGCTATGCTGATAGCTTTTCTTCGCGCTCTACAAGGCTTAACGAACGTTAGCGCCCTCACCGACGTAATATCTTCGTTGGCTGTTTCGCAAAAAAAAAAAAAAAAGCAAGGAAGACAACCAACCGAGTAAACGAGTGCTCTGGAGCTGAGGATGACACGATGCTAGTGTCCACTGAACAGGAGACAGTCAGCGGCCCGGAGCAATGCTAATGGAACGCAAATGTAGCCAGCTCTCGGAGCTATATAGGTGTCCGGACTGAGTCGCATCGTCGGAAAGCGCGCGCGACACCCGATATGTTGATCGGGACGACGGCGCAACACGGAATGCATCTCGTCGAGGGTGCACCCTCCATAAGGGATAATGGGGGCGTCCTCGCGTTGCAGCGCCGGACTACCCATCGTCCGCGTTATGATCAGTATCGCGCACGCGAGCGGGCAAGCGCGCGATATGGCCAACGAGCACGTAACGCGGCCTGCGAAAAGATGAGGTCTCGCTCGTCGAGTCCGGAATACCAAGTCGGCCGGAAGCGGAGCGCGAGGAGGCGCTGAGGGTGGAAGAGAGACGGGCAACAAGGCGACGCGAAGTACGTGCGCGAGGGGTTGGCCGCGGGACTCGGTAACGACGCCTATTCTTTTCGGCCAATGGCGCCACCAACAGATGGTAATGCTATTAGGCCTACCCTCGGCGTCTGTATGCGCTGAGAGCGAGAAAGAACCGACCCTCGGCCATTCTACGTGTGCGGAGTGTATATTCGCAACACTGATGCGCTCGTTGCTTCAATCAGGTGGCTGGAGACGGCTCGGTACACGCACGCTGAGAAGCACACATCAAATTTCGGCATTCAGAATAGCGGTAAGAACAACATGACGCCCGCGAGTGACCTCTTCAAGCCTTCTTTTCATTTTTTTTCTTCTCCTGTTTAAATGCTGAGCCCAAGACGCAATAGTAACAAGAAGTGTTTTTCCACAGCTAGACCTTTTTTTGTTTAATATTAAGTTCGACGGCGACAATAAGTTCGACAATAAGCACGACGGCAACAGCAAAACCAGGGAGTAAAGATGCTGTCCCCTTTTAACAGACTGCAAAAAAAAAAAAAAGCAAATACTTCAGACTAAGCCGACTTAAGTGACACAAGTAGATTGACGTAAAAAGAGATAAGATTAATCAGCTTGGGTCAGTAAAATGTGGCTTCGAAAACATCGATGTGGTGTCAAGCCCCCAGAAAGGATAAGTGATTAAAAAGAAAAGATGAAGAAATACTTTTAGCATTTCGCGAACAAACGGTGAGGCTGGTGACACAATTTTCGAGTACACGCTTCTCGTCGTATCTCATATATTGCCGCAGAGCCTGTGTAATTACGCCTTTACGCCTTGAGTATCAGTTAATACTTCGTTACGCCATGTACAGACGGGTCCACTGTTAAAGGGAACACTTGCGTGCAGGGCATGTTTGAATTTCGCTCTCTTGCAAAAACATAGTGGCTTAGACTTGCATAAGACTACTGGTAGTTGACAGTTCTGCCTCATTTTGACAGACAGACTCGTGCAGCGCATGAACAAAGTTTCCCTGTCCACTTGCTGTTAGAGGGCCAGCAAAATGAAAGGTGCTGATTGGAGTGTTCCCATTAACAGAGGACCGTACTTACGTAATTTTTTTTATACAATCTAACTGAGCTCAGGCAAAAGGTCTACATTGTCACAGTCTCATATGTGCAAATCTGGCGCGGACATTTTGAAGCCGTTTCTCTACCTGTTTTGAAACTTTCCTACGCAATAACTTTTTCGTCAAGCAATAAAGCTCAGCTCGCACTGAGGGACAGGGGCCAGGAGCTGCTGGGAACATAGGGGTCCCGTAACTACAGGGAACCACCATGTCTGGTGCCTGCGTGCACCACCGATATAGTTTGGACTCAATAAAAGTTTATTCATCACCATCATGTCCATATAATGAAATAGTGGAGATAAATTTTGGGGTAAAAACGCGTACTTGATGTTTCAGTTAATATCAGAAAGAAATAATCAAACTGAGCCAGGCACGTAGGCAAGGGGGGGCGCCGGGGGCCCGCCCCCCCCCCCCCCCGAAATTTTTCCAGCCCTCTATATTCCCAGGCAACTTTTTTTTTGTTTTTGCCATGGAAAGATTGTCTTTCGAACAATTAGGCCTTGGGCCCCCCCCCCCCCCGAAAAAAAAAATCCTGGCTACGTGCCTGAACTGAGCAAGAGCTACACTGCTTAGCTAGAACTCCGTAGAAGGATACTACGGAGTAGGGTACTACGTAGTAGCAGCGCTACTGAAGTACCTGAAATCAACCAATATGAGCGACCGCCTGTAAAGTGGATGCGCTCCCCCAAGTGTGCTCGTGATTGTGTCTATCCCTATTCTCTTCGTCTATCTCCCTCATTTCGCCCCCCTTATCCCTCTCCCCCAGTGCAGGGTAGCAAACTGGACGTACGTCTGGTTAATCTCCCTGTCTTTCCTTCCTTCCCTCTCTCCGTAGTAAGGTACTCAGGATTCATTTTGATCAGCTGAGATTCTTTACCATACGCCTAAATCTAAGCAAACGGGTTTACTTTGAATTTCGCCCCCATCAAAATGGTCACCATGGTCGGGAATCGACCCTGTAAGCGTCCGCTTTTCGGTGACGTATTTCTCTACACCCGCCTCACTACTGTCTTTCGAGCAGGATCTCCGCGCGCGTCCACAGCGAAAACGAGCTGTTCCACGATTCAGGGGCACTTCCACTTTCTAGAAGCACAGAACAGTCGTTGCGCAGGAAAAAACGAAGCTAGTCCTTGGTCAGAATGGGCTAGATTTGGAAACCAGAGGGGCGTTTTCAAGAGTAATGGCAACCACCCCCGAGACAAGTCGTACCGTATGTCTCCTACGCTTCCAGCGACGTCCCCCATCTCAGCAAGGCATCCCTGCGATGCCCCTAGGGAATATCGTGGCCCTTACAGGCAACGCTGCTTCTTAGTCGACCCGAACACACCGCGCTCTGTGACGTCGAATGTGCAAGAAACGGGCCGTTAGCGCCATCGCCGGGTTCAATCCCAGCGGTCGAATCGGTGCGCTGTACAGAAAAAAAAGTATAAGGCACGCCTTTGTTGGCGTACTCTCGCGCTGTGCAGCGTATGGACCAGAGGGAGAGCAGAAATAAAGCACGAGTGGCGCGTCCAATCCAAACCGTTACGGGAGACGCGAAGTTCAGGCATTCACTTTGTGGCAGTATACGGCCTCCCTTCTCTCTCTAATCGAAGGTGTGGTATCGCTCGGCATACGAACAACTTTTATGTTGTCATCGGTGGAGCATTTTATCAAATGAGGTAACGCTACAGAAGCTTGGCCGCCAGAATATGAGTCGCTTAACTTGACCTCAAAGAAGAGTCACCAAAGAGAATCAAGAGCTATGAGTGCACTTAATTTTTCCCACCAAGTCAGAAACAATATTATTCTTCCTAAGACTCGTAGTATATTACTAAATCATCATAGTAGTTAATAGTGTGCACTTAGATTGCACCGAAAATTTCTCAAGTTAGATTTAGCATTCACGACGTGAAGTATAGGAAAGACGTGAGCCGTTTCGAATTTCTAATTCGAGGCTAACGACGTGCAGCAAGCACTCGTTCATGCACTGCAGAAAAGCCTCACCTTCAAGATAGCCATAAAACAACGGGGCTGAATTCCCAACGGCAAAGCCCTTTCCAGCATATCCGACTGTATTTTCCAATAGAACGCCCAGAAAAATTGTGAATGAAAGAATAGGTATGGCTACTTTCGAAAACAACCTACGGTCCAGCTTGAAAGAAAACGTCCATGTGACCAACGAGGTGGAAATAACATAACGGCGCTTAGATGGTCCGGATTAAGATTGGTCCCAAGCAGAACAATGATCCAGTCAAACTTACTATATCAAAGAAGAAGGTGGTGAAATGCTGAACTGAGCGCGGGGTGTAATGCCTTACAACCCAGTTTTCCTTCCTCTCAGAACTAACGTGTGCGCACGTGGATGGCCCACAACTCACTCCTATAGTGAACCCCTGGCGTTCGCAATCGCCAGGGCTGCACAAACAGGCATTTCCTCGGTCTTACAAAGTAGGCGGCCGCGCTGCAAAACACAACCACATCTTCTATCTCACCATCGCTTTGCCTTTCCCCTTTACTTCCCCTTTTCTTTTAAACTCCCGGACATCCTATCGCGCAGGCCAAGTGGCGTTCGGCATCCCAGCGCAACCAACGCGGTCCCAAAGATTTCCCCAAAAGTTAAATGTCGATTCCGGAAGGTTATCCCTATTTCCGCTCCCACTCCCGCTTTTAAAGTTCTCCAATGTCCAATTTCGATCCACTGTGAGTGCCGAACGGCATTTTCTGCGCGAAATGGCCGCAGCGGCTACGTCGCTATGTGCTGCGCGACTCGCCAGCCATCCGACCCCCTCCTCCTCCCTTTCCCACCTTCCACTTTCGGGATAATGCCTCCTTTCGCGTCTTTCGTCTCCACCGGGCTACCTTTCGAGCCCTTATATCCGCTTGCGTTTTCAGCCGTGCTTGCTGAACGTGTCCACCTTCCACCATGGCTTTTCCTTTACACTCTTTCTCTCGATTTTATTATTTTCTTTTTTCTTGCCCTCGTCGAATTTTGCTTTCATACTGGCCAGGCCGTCCTATTTGTCCTTCCGCCATTTTCGCTCTGCTGGGCTTCGAACGAGGCCTAGCAGCGTCCAGCCAGCCGGCACTTTCTGCAACTCAAGCTACGCCGCCACTCCTCCCCACCTCGGCGCCCCTTAAGAGCGGCGCGCGGGCATTAGGAAACGGGAGAGCAAAATAAATCGAGAAGCCAGCGTCGAGAGCGCTGTCTCCCGGCATTAAGGAGAAAAATATTTTTTTCTACTTCTTTCGGTAGAAAAAATAAAATGAGGTAGAGAGAGAGAGAGAGAGCGAGAGGCGCGACAAATTTAAAAGACGATAGCAAGACCAGTATCGAGGCAGACGGGACAGGAGAAGTAAAGTATAAAGGAAAAGCTCTGACAAGGAAATTTCAAATCCGATTCCGGTGCTGCGCTGCAAGCCGCATGCGCCATCCGAGAGAAGCGTCCCGATTTTGTCTCCAGATCTGTCCCAGGGTGGAGCGAAACAAGAAAGACTCACCCGCTGCTGCGCGCACGTGTGCGTTCCTTTTTTCTTTTTTTTTCTTGGGGGGGTGGGGGGGGGGGAGGGGCAGGCTGCTGCTTCTTCCTGACGCTCTTCTCTCCGAAGAAGATTCCGCTCCTCGCTTCCGCTCGACGACCGCCTAACTGAAAGGATTTCCAAAGCTGCCGCGCTCGGCTTCATGCGCGTTTCCTTACTCCCCCTATACTTCCACAACTTCCATTTTGGCTTTCGTGCTTGGTTAGGCTTCGAGCTCGCCAGCCTGCCATCATGTCAGGCAAACAAGGCTAGCGGAGCGGGCCCCCGTAAGCCGACATCTTTTTTTTCCAGCTCCTTCCTTCCCGGCTGAAGATTTCTTGTCCGTCAGTGCGAGCTTAACTGCGGCCAGCCGGGCGAGCCGACCCGTATGTCCGCCATATTTAGAGTTGTCGCTATGAAGGGAGAACTATAACAAAGAGTGCAAAACAGGAGCGTTCTGCCGGCTACGCAGTAGCTGTAAGTCACGTGAACGCCACCTATACGACAATAAACTTTCGTGAAAGTTTAGAGCTGAGGAACATTGGCTTTACTTCTCGAAAGGAGTTTCCTTTTCCTAACATACTAGCATTACGTGGCAACGTTAACGCACCGCCCTCTACTCTTAAATGCAGCGATAAACCTCAGATTTGTTCCCAAACTTCTCAATGACCGGCTTTCTCCGAAACCTTTACCCACGTCTCACTTCGCAATTTAGAAAACTACATTTTCGCCATCCTTTAAACCTGTAAATATCGCTGTACGGATTAGTGGAAGACTTTCCCACACCCTACTCCCCCTCTACCAATAGCATGCACTAGTCCACTTCACCTGTCTCTGCAGGATAGGCAGGATGCCAGGCTTCGTGTGTGCGCCGTCAAAAACTCTGTGCAGCCTAATTATGGGCTTCACCTTTTCTTCCCATTTATACGTGAGAATGAACCTCTCAAGACGGGTGCACAAGTCTTCAATCGGGACAGCATTGACGTTACTTGCAAAGATGTCTTAAAAGTCACAGAATGTCTTCTCCGTAAGTCAGAGCTCAGTTGAGGAAAAATGAATTTACACCTTCATGCTGCCAATTAGCTTTCGGCGTCAAGAACAATGGCTCTACGCAAGGTATAAATTACGACGACCTCTCTCGTCTGGGTTTTATAAGCCTTTCTCCCAACGCCACCGGATACCTTATTGTTTTTTTTTCTCTCTTTTTCTTTTCCCTCACGCAAGTGTCGGGTTGATCACGCAGCGAGTCGTAGTACACTTATCTCTTCCAGCAAGCATCCCTGCATAGAAGGGCCGTTCACGAGCTACAGGCATCAAGGAGAATACACGCACACGAAGGTACAGATAAGCAACGACCACGAAATTCGGGGTGGCCATTCGCATATAAGAACTTCGCGCACCAGTTTTACGAGCCAGGCCAATCCCACGCTCGAGCGGAGCATGTAACGCGAAAACCACTGCCGAACATAACCATAAACAGCGGGCAACGGGCGCGCGTGGACATGCATTTTATGGAGATGATCTCATTCATGCGGAGAGCGCTCATAACCGCCGCGCACCACGCGCCGAGGAGATAAACGCCGCTCCGAACGGCAGCCCGGATGAGAGGCGAGCCCATACGAGCCATCCATTCTCCGAGCAAGAACAATAATCAGGCCGCACTTCACGGTCGGCGTATTCCCGCGCGGGAGACGAGCCCCGCTACGGCGGACTATTGCTCAAGCCTACGACAAATCGTTACCGGCACGTTAAGAGCCATTACCGCAAGGGCGCTGCCTATACGACGGCAATTGAGCATGGGAACCGGAGAGAAACAGCAAAGAAAGCTCCCTTCGCTCTCCGCGAAACGCTCGACAAACAAAACTGGAACGAAACGTGGCTCGTGGAGTCAAGGGAGCTGCCGGTCACGGCTGCCCCGTTCGGCTACGCGTATGCCCAAAAGCGGCTCTCCATCACGCCAGGGCTAATACACGCGCCTCGACGCGAACAAGGCTCTCTCATCAGGCACCGCCAATTGAATATGCAATACACGCTATCCCAGTACGCACACCAAACGCCACGTCTCTTGAAAAATCGCTTGGACGCAGCTAACTCTTCACGCTCCCGTGCTGCCAGCGTAGCGCCTCGTTCGGCCGACCACCACAGCGCACAGAGCGTAAAGAGCACAGATAAACACCTACGCTAACATATCGATCAGCCCCACATCTACTCTGCCGTTGATAAAATATACGGGGACCGTAGGCACAAACGCAGCATTACCATCGTGCCACGCGGAAATGAACCGGCCTGTAATCCGCGCGAAGAGCGACGTGGCGCAACTAGACCGCTTCTCCGGTCATCGTATGAGCGGCCGTCACTTAACAAGCGAGGCAACATTTGGGCGCAGCACACGAAGGCCCCCATTACTACGACCGAAAGCAGCAATCGAAAGAACTGCAACCAGTGCAAACGTGACCGCTAGGCTGCGAAAGAGAGATAAACAAACAATTGGGGAAAAAGGAACTCCTATCCGCAGTCGCCATGAGGGAGAGAAGAGAGGGAGTCGCAGCACGTACGGCTTTCCCATCCGGTCCAAGCTTAGCATGGAGCAACCAGGGTCGCCAAGAAACAACGGCCCCGGGCCGAAGGCCCAGATTGGAGATTCCACGCGCCGACCCCGAAAAGAACACATCTGGATCCTGTGAACGACGACGGGTCCGCATAGCTCAAGTGCCAAGGGTTAAATTATGACGGCGCTTACAACGCGGCCAGGCCCGTGCGGCGGCGCCTGGCGGCCCCTGTCCCGTGATTAAAGGGGCGCCCGAAACAAATGACATCGGGAGAAAATAAGACAGCGCCAATGGCCGTCGCTCCATCACCTGCGAGATGGGTAGGGGGAGGGAAGGCGCCGCGCTGCGGTGAAGACGGCGCGCGTGCGCCACCGGCCGCGCAGCGGTAACGGTTCGCGTGGACGAGAGAACGGTTAGAAAGAAAGAAGCCGGAAAAGAAAAGAAAAAAAAAGAGCCCCGTCACGACACGTCGTCTCCCTGTGCACGGACGGACGGCCGGTGCGGCGGCGGCAGCCGGCCAGTCGCGCACCGGCAGGAAATAAAAGAGATGGCCTGCCCGTGCACGGCTCTTCCATCTGGTTCATCCCCACAACCATCGGTCCGGCACCCGCGACGAACTGTAGGGGGCGAGCATGGATTGCGGTGCGTGCGGCGGTGGACACGAATTCCACGCAGCGGAGCAAGAAGCCGTGCTCGCGCCTGTGTTTGTATACCCGCGTCCAGAATCGCTTGTAGGAGTATAGTCGCCAGAGTCTGTGAACGGGAATTGGAAGGGAGCCCGTCGGACACAGAGAAATGAGCCGTACAGCCAGCGCTGGGCGTCGGCCATCACCTTTCCCATTAGGGACCCTCCGACGGGGCAGCGTCGGTGCTATCAAAACCTCGGTGGACGCATTGTCTTGGACCCCAGGAGCCTCGATCGCGCCCACAGCCCTCGAGAGGCATTTGTCCCCTGCTGGCGGATCGACGGATCCGCGAGCCTAAAGTCCCGAAGACACGAGCGCGCGCAAATTAAGCGTGCATTGTTGACCTGTCGCATTTCTGCAACTTGAAGGCGAAGCGGCTCCTTTGTATATGGGGATATCACCATGGATTCTCGAGAAAGATCGCTGTGACAAAGTATTTTTACTTTTTTTTTCTTCAGCCTCAGCTGTATCGGTAGCTTTGGAAAACTCACTTCGTCTAGCTGAGAGGAACATGCCTGTGGTGCATATGTGCGATCAACACTTCTTAGTTCGAGCAAGCGGCGACTATTGATCACCGGCTGCCCGGGGATATCGATGAATGCTAAAGTGCACGTCATAAACGTACAACATTAGAATTTAGAACCACTAGATTAGGCAACTATATAGACAACATGAAGCATTTACGCAGAGCGTTAGGTCGTATAAAACGTGCTTATTAAATGAGGCTTAAACGTTCACGATAGTTGGAACCCCAGGCGGTACACATTACTCCAGAGTCCTGTAGTGCATATCATACGTCGGAAAAATATGCAGAGCTCACCCAGACTCACTCATGAAATATATTTTGCGCTTAAGGCTCACTCGGACTCAGACTCACGGCTCGATCAGCTCTGAGTGAGCCTGCGTGAGTCGACTCATGAGTGAGTTTGCCGCCCTATGGTGCATATGCTCTTCACATATCCCATTGAAATACATTGGGAATAGAGAGCCATTTCTATATGAGGCAACAAAAATGCAGAAAAAGAAACGCAGAAACAACCGTGTGCTTAAATTTAGGTGCACGCCACACAAAAGTGCAAAGAAAGAGGCATAAACGACCATGTAGTTATAATTACCCTTACAAAAATGGATTTAGACACTGTCTAAACACATTTATAGACAATCTATAGACTGTCTACATGCATTTTTGTGAGGATAGGTAGATATCATGAAACCCCAGGCGCTAAACGTTGCTCTAGAATCCCCTACCACGTCATGTCTCACAATTATATCGTGGTTTCGAAATTTAAAACCACCATATTGCTTTACACCCAGCCCCGGATAGGCAGTAAACGAGAACTGTACATCTGGCTAACCTCGCTGCCTTTCGGTACAACCCGTTTTTATTTTTCCCTCTCTCTTTCCTCCTTATCTATCTAATCAGTTCCATAGGCGTGCGCAGGGTTCCCTATCAGGGGGTTGGGGGCAAAGGTTTAACGCAGCGCCCCCCCCCCCCCAACCTACTAAGTCAATGTATGGGGCAGATTTTGCCCCCCCCCCCTCTTAGGTGACTAGAAGGGTCAATGTACGGGGCAGATATTGCGCCCCCCTCTTAGGTGATTAGGGGGAGCGGCCGCCCCCCCCCCCCCTTGCCCCCCCTGTGCGCACGCCTATGATCAGTTCCACTGCTCTCATTGTAGCGTAGCGAACCGGGTATTTCTTCCGATTAACCTCTCCATCTTTCTTTTCTTTTATCTCTCTATCTACGATATACATGATTCATTACACGTGCTCATGATTCCAATGCTTGACGGTGTAGTCGCACTGCGCACCTCAGAAGCTTCGTATGAATCTCTACAGCATCAACCACCGAGCCACGGCGGGAGAAGGAACGAAGCCGCAAAAGTCAGGCGGGAGGAGCGCCGAGCGCGCCACGGCGGCGCTGCAGCGCGAAGACAAAAGTGTACACGCCACGGCGGCCCCATTTCCCTCCCGCGTAGGAGGGGCGAAAAATTCAAAGCAGCCCGGTTCCCTCGGCGAAGAGCCGGCCACCCGAAAGCGCGATGCATCCGACGACCGAATAACGGCATAGCGAGGACGCTGAGGCGCACGTTGACGCCGCCAGCCCTTGCCGAAGCTTTATAAACATACAATGAGCGCTTTACCAACGCGCCAAGAAGACGCGTTTTCTACCGACTGTTTCAGTAGCATCCAGTTCTTTCATAGCCACGCAAGTCAACACTCTCACATCATAAAAAAGTCCACGAGCCTTAGCTTGTAGTCACTGTTGTTATCTAATTGTTTTCTTGTTTCTTATTATCGCTAGAGTGGGGTGTCTGACCTCAGAGACATGATAATGGGAGTGGAGGGAGGGGGGGGGGGGCGCTGATTTCGTTGAACAAATGACAAAGCACCAATATAATGAACAAGAGAAGCGTAAGAAGACACGGAACAAGCAATTCGGCTACATGTATCGCAGCAACAAACCACACATGCAAACGTATCAAGCGGCGAACCGCAACTGGACAAGACAGTACACAAGCACTGATATCAGAGACACTAGACAATGCTTGTAGTGTCGGCTCGGCACTGTGTCATGTTTTGTGCTTTTCTGGTAAATATGCGTTTTGCAGTCCCAGCATCCTCCTGCACTCTGTCCATGAAAATAGGTAACAATTGGTTAAGCGAAATATATGCATCCGACGGAGGGCGATCAACTATTCCAACCAACGCCAGGGAGCCGAACAACGCACATCACTATGAAGCGAAGCCTTAAAAGACGCCAAGTTGCGGTTAAAGCTCATTGTTGAAGCTTATGTTCCCATGAAGTTCCATGAGAAGGCGGCCGGGAATGCGATGCAGAGGAAGGAGCCCACGGCATAGCGCTGCAGGAGAGGACCCGGGCTGAGATTGGCAGAGAGAGGGCAGTATTTGCGCAACGCTGCCGTATATGTCTCGAGAACGCGTCACGCAAAATCTATCTCGCCTTTTGTTCTTCGATCCGCGAAGATTTCTACAGCCCTTCTCTTCATACTTTTCCCGGTTTGCCTTACGCCCAGCCATTCTTACGCAGAGCTAGCGCTTTTGCGAGAGCTCCCGCGCAGCGAGGTCAACAGTGAAACCCGGGATTATTTCCACATACTTTACGATGATGTTTTTCGCCGCGCTATCGTTCCACTGCGCCCGCCCCTGTTTGTGATTCGCATCCCATATACCACACACGCGCTGAGCCGAGACAACGTCGCCGGCGAAACGTATGGATCATACGAATAAGAAGAAAAGAAACGAGCGCCCTTCTATACACGACGCATCGTTGGCAGCGACGGGGCAGCCAGCATCGCGTTTCCTACCATGACGTCGCAAGTGCTCTCTCTCCTCGACGAGAAGCAAAGAACGACGCGCACAATACGCATTCGCAGAAAATGTGTTATAGCACACGAGCGCGCCAGAAGAAAACGGAAGCAATAAAAGCAGTAAGGGACGCAGAACTGCCGGCTTCGC
Organism: Rhipicephalus sanguineus; assembly: GCF_013339695.2. Classification (NCBI taxonomy): domain Eukaryota; kingdom Metazoa; phylum Arthropoda; class Arachnida; order Ixodida; family Ixodidae; genus Rhipicephalus; species Rhipicephalus sanguineus. Next base: position 34,252,429 of record NC_051180.1, read on the forward strand.
CGAGGGCTTAGGAAAGACGACGTGAGAATAAAGGGCGAGAAAGCAAACGACAGAAGCAAAGGCGCGGATTCGAGCCGCTCAAGAGAGGCGGCATGTGGAGAGGGTGAGGGCGCAGCAAAAAAAAAAAAAAAGGGGGGGGGGGGGGGGTCTTGCGTGAAGGCGGCCCTTGTATCGGCGAGGCGCGATAAAAATCGGAATATACACCACACACCGCACAGAGCCTCAGCTGCGGGCGTATTTCTCGCCGACGTCGTGGGGGCCCACCGATGCCTGCGCGCGGGAGATTATACCTCGAAACAAACGCCACCGAGTGAAACGCCCGCAGAGGAGTAAGCGGCGGCACAACGTCTCCGAGAAGAGCCACGCACAACGCCACAAGCTCTGAGAGACGCTGGGCGAGGGGCGGCTCCTGCACAGAAGGCTTTGCCGCCAAGCCGCCCGTCGGCTACGCACAGACGCGGTGAACGCATCCCGAGCGTGCGCCTGCGCGCGCGCGAGCCAGCAATATATCTCCGCGTCTTCGCGGGAGAAATAAAGGAGGCCGTATAAATTTCATCGCTCGCTGCCCGGCCTCCTCCATTCCTCGCTCCCCCCCCCCCCCCCCCCCCCCCGTTGTTTTCTTCCTTCCGCCGCTCACAAACTTCACCGTTGGCGCGGAGGATCCAGAAAACTAAGTCCTCCTCATCCTGCTCCAGGCTGCTTTGTACTGCAATAGAAGATGGCGGCGTTCGGCTCTGTACTGCGCGAGGCATAACAACGCAGTCAGGTTATAACCGCCCTAAGTAATCGAGGACGACAACACTTCTTCAATCGATGTATTTCTATTTTTATTAAATGTGTTAGGGAGAGGTTGGTGCCTAGGTGTAGCCCCAGCTGCTACTCTTTTCTTACGTAATGGTTTTCACAACGAAGTTGTCAGTTATCGCAAAACAGCACAAAATCGACACATGAATGGACATTCACAAACCTAATCCCAGCACTACAAGATTTACGCGTGAATTTATTAATATAAGTGAAGCATCAATAAACGAACAAGATATGGACGATTTAAAAGAGGAGCTCTCGTCTTCAGATCTTCAGGAGACTGCACAGTGCGGTTATGACGGATGCCGCAATGAGAGCTCAGAAATTACTTTGATCAACATGGGATGATGTGTTGGATGACGCGAGTGTATTTTACATTCTGCGTTCATCGAAATACGAGTGCCGTGGCACGAAATCGAACCTGCGACATCGTGCTCTAAAGCATAATGCCAGAGACTGGTAGATCCTAGTAGATAACAAGCGGTAATGCCCAAAACGTAGATTAATACACGTGGTTAACAGAACGAGTTAATTGAGCAATACTTCACGCAAGCTTGCACGAAGCAAAATGTCAAGTGAGCCTGTTTTGTACAAAGACTTGTACAGGAACCTTTGAGACATAGTGCTTACACGAGCTGCAAGCCTGCCAGCTCCAAGAGGATGGTGATAATGGTCAGCAGCGGGTTCACCTAAACTTCGACCTTATTGCTTCAAAGCGCTTTATAATTTCGTAAACTGATCATTTGCTAAAAACTAGCACGTGGACAGAGTAGAGCCGCCTACTAAGTTAAAAAAAAAACAAAGACAAAAATAAATAAGACCAGCAGCGCAGTTTCCCTTTGACAGCCTGCAATTTATACAGAGCTATTGAAATGCAAACTGACAGAATGTCGTATGCAAGACGGAAAACATTAAAAATAGAACACACGTCAGAAAAAGAAAAAGTCCGCAGTCGCAGATAGAAGATAACTTTCTTCCCGCTTTCTATGCACATATGGTTCTGAGAAGATGAAATGAGTCACTGCGGTGTTTTGACAAGAAATTTCATTGCAGCGTAAACCAATACGACAGTTTCAGGGTGCCGTCATAATGAAAGCAAATCCTATCCAGCATAAATGTCACAATATATCAATAACACCCGTCCTTCAAAACACGTGAATATTCGTTTGTTAATGCGCGTTGGGCTTAAAACTTGTAAGAATACGATAACCGTCTACATGTACCTAAATTATAATAAATCGGTGTAAACGAACACCACTACGTTGCAAATACGTCCCATGGAAATTAGGCGTTCAGAACTAGTACCAAACCTTGAAACAAGCCTAACGTTGTGTCATGTTATTACTCAACACATTACCAGTCAACGAATTTTTCGTTGCCAAACGTACAAAATGCCATAAGCTTTCCCTCTATATTGTCTTATTGCCAAGACTACCTAGAAACGCCGAAATGCTATTAATGAAGCATTAAAACATTCGCTAAGTATAATTACTCTTGCCGATATCGGCACTATGCGCACCATATACGTGCATATGTACTTTGAATCGACTCATTCTTCAATGTGGCAAGCGTTAATAACGGTAACTCACCGTACATATTTTAATCTAAGAGTCACTAATACTTCAAGGCTAACACCTTTCTTTCATCGCTCTTGAAAACATACTTAATTGTCTTCAACACGCAGCTACAAGGAAAGGCAGGGGTGTTAACCAGATGCACGTCCGGCTTGCTACCCTACACTATAGAAGGAATACAGGGGCGAAAATAGCGTACCTTAACATGTACAGGGGAACAGTGCCCAGCACTATTCAATGAAAACCCACAAAGGTCATCGTTAAAGGGGCCCTGCAACAATTTTCGAAGTAACCATCGAATGGCTTCATTAAAGGAGTTTATTGCCTTATGAATCGACCACCGCAAAAATATTGAGACTCCGTCAAGGATCTCTCTTCTCTCGTCCCGACGAGCGCACTGGAAGCTAAGCAGGGACGGATGGCACGGGGAAAGGAAGCTCCATCACGCGCGAGTGATGACCTTGAGCATTGTTCTTTTTTTTTCTTTGAACGCGCGGCTTACTTTCAGCGCAATCGCGAGCACGCGCGCGGGCACGTAGCGGCCTCCCGCGGCGGCAGCGGTAACTATTCAGCTCACGATGCTCAAATCAGCCAATGGCCGTGAAATTGGATATATGGCATAACTTGTCGAGAGAATTGGGAACGATGTCTAGCTGACTTGGAGAATTAATTGTAAATTGCAGGACACGTCCTGCGCGATAATGTTTGGTTCTCGTGTCCTCAGGAGCCTCGACTACCGATCGGCAGCGTTTTCTGACCATGCTCCCTTTGAGGTTGTGTCTAACAAAGGAAAACGAGCCCTTAAGTTCCACTTCTTTCGTTCAGCACTATTCAATAAATTTTAACGCTCGAATTTATTTCGAGATCCCCAACGAAATCCTACAACGCCGTTCTTTCGACACTTTTACGTTCCACACAGTGAAGGCAGTGTCAGTGAGGCTGGTGAAGGAAAAGGCTTTCTTGCCTGAGAAGCAATTCGGGTGTCCCAGCACAGCGAAAAGGGAATGGCGAAAAGCGACCGATTAACCACAAAAACAGGCACACGTCAGGCTGAGAAGAAAGGACTTACGCCTGCTGATAATGGGAAGTTCAGTCGACTGTTATCGGCAAGTGCCTCCGCTCCTACACGTAAACCGTACGTTCCGCTAGCGCTCGTCCGCACGTTAGGCCGAATCGATGCCTGTGAACCAACGAGGGGATGAGGGTCGCGGGAAGTGGCTGCTATATGTGTGGCAGCAATTGCCGGCCGCTCGCGGCAACTGCTTTGCTACTGTGGTGCTGTGCCTACTCGCACAACTCTGATATCTAGAAAGGGAAAGACAAAAAGAGAAAGGCAGTGAGATTACCAAGTCGAGAGCCCGGTTCGCTACCCTATAGTGGAGGAATGAACAAAGTGGAACACAGTGAACACAGCCAGTACGTAGGAGGATGCACAGGAACACTATAAACGGTTATTGAAACCAGTGAACCGCAAGAGGAGCACTGGTGGGCGAATAGCTTTGTGCACAAGAGACTGTCGCGGTCCGAGTGCGATTGATTGAGAATAATTGGCAGAACTGAATCATTGGAATGATTGCATGAAAACTACGTTTTTGATAAAGCAGTGGATAACATCAGCCGTCATTGGCCCACACTAGTACAAACTAAAAGCGTTAGCTAGTGCGCTAGAGAAATTTAGAGAGTGCTGATTCCATTCGAGAAAATGCGCCATTAGAATTCGGTCAGAAATCAGCATACGCTGTTAAAGGATGTGGCTGAGAGAGGCGCAAGGACACGTTATCTTCAAAAAAGGCGAATGAAAATCTCTGCGGAACAATGCACGTCGACAGGGCACGCGCCCATTTGGACTTCCTACTAGACGAGATCATTACCCTTACGCTCGGCATTTCTGTGACGTATACGCGTAAATAATGCTGCCCTTCCTATAAACAAGAAACTGAGAATGAATCACGGACGGGTCAACACCGCAGTTCTATTCCTTCAACTGAGAGGCGACCAGCTATTTCTAATCGTCCCCCAAACTTTCCGTTGCATAGTGAGGCAAATGAGGCGCGCCCTTATTTACTTCTGCCTCAAACCGCAAAAACGACGTGTACTGCAATTTACTCTTAAATAATTAGATATATAATACGAGGTACAAATTCTGTGCCTTTAACGCTGCCTGCGCTAGTCGCAAGGTGTAAAAAAACAAGCGTAGAAATAAAGCGGCCCTAAAGGGAAAGAAATACAGACCCATATTATAGAGAAGTACCAGAAAAGTAAGCAAATATTCAATACCTACATGCAGCTTTACTCTGACGTTTTCATATACAAAGTGAAACTGCACGAACGCTATAATCTCAGTGTTCAGTCGAGAGCAAGTTCGCGTGTGCTAAGCCGCCGCGGCGCATCCCTCGTATCTGCACATCCGGCCCATCAACACTCTTCGTGACAAAAATACGAGGACCGATGAGAAAGAAGGCGAGAGGAGGCCACCAAAGCAAACCCCTTTCCTGCCTGCGGCGCTTTCCTTGACGCAGCAGGCGCCCGGACTAATCACGCGACCGCTCTCCCGGTGACGGATTGAATCGCCACGCGCGCAGAGGGGTCAGCGAGGGTGCGAGGCTGCAGAACGAGGGGAGTTCCTCGCATTCAGTCCACCGCAGCTGGAATGAGCGACGACGGCGCAGAGGGAAACAGAACCGCGCGTGGGGAGTCCGAGGAGCGGTCATTTCGTGACGACTGCCGGTCGCTTTGCATGACCACCCCGAGAATGCTCAGACAGCGCTGCTACGGTACACCGTCCAGGCCGCAGGCCTCCGCGGCTTTGAACGTCCAGGAGAAATGAAGCAGAGGGGGGGGGGGGTGCAGTAAACAGCCGATCGATGAGGCACGGGGGCGACGAGAAGGAGGAGGCGAACGCGCCTTCGGCGCGAGCCCGCGCGTAATTACGGCACCGCCGAGGAGCTCGTTTCGCGCGACCCAGCGCAGTGAGAGACGCTCGCCGCTCCCTCTTCTCCCCCATCGCGAGTCTTCGGCGAGCGAGCGCGCTCATGCTCGCCCGCACCCGTTCTGAGTCACAACGGACGCGCAATACCCTTTCCGCTTCCCTCACGCCGCCGGAATCCGATATCCGGGGCAACCCGTCCCTAACGAACTCAGTATGCAGAGCTACCGCGTCGTTTTTCTATTTGTGGCCGTTTTGCTGTCGATCTGTCTCGAGCGCCCATTCCACCCAGCTCCTTCCCCTTGTCTACGATATACGTCTTGCGGCAGCACGTTTCGCACTATTGCGGAAATGCTCGACGACGCAGTGGAACTCACCAAAATAAAGAGAGAATTGGTAAACGACAAAGGGCAGAGTGTAAGCAATTATCTCTACAGACTCGTTTACATTCAATGAAACAGTGCGGACTGAGTCAGATGCGCCTCAAACAAACGTCAACAACTCCTTAACTAGCATAGAAATTTAACACTCCCCCAGATAATTGTCAAGTACCTATAGCGATGACGTAGTTTACCAACATCTGCAGTCTCTTCAGAACACACCGGAAATACAGTCCGCACTGGTGTATGGGCTGTCCTTCGAACAGACGCTTTCGAATGCTATTGTAGCCCCGCTGGACACCTTTTCGTGCGTTGGACTCGCAAACCTTCCTCGTAATAGGCCCTCCACTCCCCGTCCTCGGCATGCAGACGAGGTGACAAATAAAAGCAACAATAAGAGAGGTCGCATTATTCCTTTTTATTTAGATGCAAAAATATGGGAAGGTACAGGTTTCGTAAGAGCAGCGCTTATCCCGAAATCGGCAAACTATTTCATTCGCACCCTCTTTGCGGTGAAAACAACGATCTCCCTGTGAAAACAACAATGAGTTACAGAAAGCTCAGCAGGAATTGGTAACTTACACGTCGCGAAAGCTTTGAAAAAGCAGGCAAGAGGTAATGCAGCTTAAAAGAAATTACGCTGGTCGCAGTGGATTTGTTCAAAAAACTATTCACTCTAAAAACTGGTAAGCGTATCGCAAGAGTAAGAAAGCCGAGTTACTCTTCAGAGCGTTCTCTTACTCTCGCAAAGCATCGCAGAGAGTGAAATGCACGTTCACTCTGTACGAAAGGAGAGAGTGAAATGTGCTTATACTCTACCTCAATCTGAGAGAGTGGAATGCCCGTATACTCTTCTGGCATGACAGGGTAGAACGCAGTTATACTCCTGCTCCTCATATATAGTATATGTCGATGTGCCGGCATACCGCGAGCGATGACCACTCATTATTAAGCACACGCATATACAGTAGAGAGCACTGCATTCGTCGCGGGGCTGGATACAATTAATAAAAAAAGCAGCGTTTCCAGCGCCTCGCAGTGCTTTTCAGTTTACTGGAATGCACTGGAATCCAGCGCCGTGCTTTTCAGTGTACAGGAAGACACTGGAATAAAGCCTAATATTCGCGTTTTTAGCTTTGGATTTGTGCAGTTAAATAAGCGAATATCACCTCATCGAGTCGGTCGACGATCGAAACTACATTCGAAAGGTTAAGTTCTTCGTATTTCAGTATCCACGTTTTTCGCTCGAACGTCGCGCACGGAGTACACTGCCCTAAGCTAAATGGTCCGTACGGCTAGAGTGCGCTATTACGGCTGTAGTCGCGGAACGTGAACAATAATGACCGAAAATATGTCCAAGGGCGTGCCGAAAACTGAAGTGTTCAGTGTGCAGTTCAGAAGTACAGCGTTTTCTACACAGAAATGACTAACCGCTTAGCTGGTCAATGCGAATGCCGCACATATCCTCGGTCACGCTAATCTTGTTTGCTGAGAAACAGGCCGGATTGACGTTCTGATACCGGGAAGCACAAAACAAAGAAATGAACTATCTTGTGTTTGGTTGTCGCATGTACGGAAATACTCAAACCGGCGTTTCTAAACAAGAAAATGAAGACAGATCACCGATATCGTCAGTGCAATCAGTGACAACATGAAAGAAAAAGGACGTATTGGTCGTCTCCGAGTGTGGCGTTGTGGTAGCGCGTCGGACTCGCAATCTGAGGGCCGCTGGTTCGAATCTCACTTGCGCGTGTTTTTTTTTTTTCTCACGTCTTTTTTTTGTCGCAGTGCTCGTTATTATGTTATCATTACGATCTACGCATGAATAAATTCTCAAATGCAATATTAAGGCCCTATTTCGCCCGGGTTCTGCTATTTCTTTCTTGAGGTGTACTACTACTCCTTTCGGAGGGGTCCGGCTACTCTGCTTCGGCAAGAGTTATGTTACTCTGTTGAGGTGGAGTACTGTAACCCTCTCAAGGGGAATTACTATACTCTGCCTCAAGAAGAGGTGATTTACTCTGGAAAAGAGAGTTAAATATGGGACAAGAATATACTCTCCCAAAGAGAGTGCCCAGCACTCTCTTAGTTCTTAGAGTGTTCAGGCCAAGGACATGCCCTAGTTTAAGATTAAAAACAATACACAAGCCTAGTTGCCATTGCCATTACACAAATAAAATGTCGTGTATGGTAGCATATCATTATCAAAACGTCCAATAGGGTAATAATGCTTGAGCAACACCGTTCAAAGTAACACAAGAGAAGCCGTGCAAGCGCGTAAAAATAGCTCTCTGTCAATGCGTTTTGGTGTCAAAACTTGACGAAGCAGATACGAGTGAATACGTAAAACGACAAGAGAATACTTTATGCTGCCATAAGCCAATGCTTCCATACCAAGGATTCGAAAACGCATAACAAGTTATTTGGCGCATCACAATACTTAGGACAGCGTCAAGATTGAAATCAATTCCCGCACACGACATTCACACAGCCTTCACAACAGCCATCCTAACGTGGCACACGGGCACGACGCAATTCTAAAGCTCCTGGCGAAACGATAGGACGGCTCTACAATGGCCCTAATCTGCACAGTTATGAGCTCAAGTGAGGAATCGCGCTAGGCATTATCGCCGAAGGAACGCGGAGGAATTAAACGCGCGTTTCCAGCTGTCTGCGCAAGACGCGTCGACGCACACGGCTTCCTCGTCTACCGAGACGACCCATCGCCCCGGCGGCTCACCCCTCCATTCGCATCCTCCGCGAAGCGGGGCCATCGCATTTTGGTTTATACTTTTCCAATCAAGCGCGTCACTCGCACGGACAAGCAATTCTAGGGACCCCCTTCATCGGCAGACAAGGAGCGCACTTTATTCATTCCGCAGGCTTCTCCTCTCCTCGCCTTCTTTCCTTCTTTCTTTTCTCTCTCGCATTCTTACTTCCATCGTTTCTCGAGGCCCGACAGAGAAGGTGCTCAGGCTACTTCACCCAGCGCCTGTTCACCATGCGAACAGAAAGGGCCACGAAAGGGTCGTAGAGAAGAGGAGGCATTGCAGCACGGCGGCAGCGGAGGGTGTACCGGCTGGACCAAGGCTCTTCTCCGGAGGAAGGAAAATTCCCATCCATCTGAATTCCCTATTTCTGAAGCAAAAATGGGGGGCTGCACAGCGGCGTGCATCTCAGCAGAGACCGGCGCACCCAACCACCACCCCGCGTTCGCTGCTCCTTCTCATCGGTGCCAAAACGGAGGCACCTTCTTTTCCTATTCCTTACACCACCATCTCTTTCCCTAGATTTCCCTCATTCTTTTTTATTTCCTTCCCTCCGTTCCTTGGATACGAAGAGAAGCCAAGCGATGACGGCGAAAAATAAGGCGCGCAGCTTCCAGCGGATGTTGAAAAAAAAAAAAGGATGGAAGATGTAGAAAGGGAAGGAAACGGGACTGAAGGCGTGCAGCGTACTGGGAAAAAACGGGAAGGGATGAAATAGAAGGGGGGTGAGTGGGGGGGGGGGGGGGGGGGCGAGGAAACACGACGGGAACGGAAAACCGGCACGGCGCCTCCGTAGGAGCGAGACGCGGGGCCACGAGACATTGGCCAGAGAAAAGGTGACGTATTCGGGGCCTCCGGCGAATGGCATTACGGCCTGCATCTGCATCGGAGAAGGAAAGGATCGCGCGCCTCCCCGCTCTCGGCACGAGAGCGTCTTTCCTCCCCCGCATTTTCGTTTTGTTTACTCCCTCCCCTTTACGCAGCCTCTTCCTTTTGTCCCGTTCCACTCGGGATACAAAAAACGAAAGCATGCGCATTCAAAATCGAGACTGCGTTCGCGAGAGAAATAATGACAAGAAATAAGGAACAGAACGAAGAGGCCCAGCCTTTGTCCGAGAGGCGTGCCGTGAAGACTTAGAACACAAACAGCAGCTCGCTGGAACGAGACGCAAAACATAAGCAAGTGGCGGGAACGCCACAGGCGCCGGAGCTATAGCGAGCGGGAAGCGCGGAATGGAAGAGGGGAGCGGAGGACGGGAGCAGATACAAAAAGTTTGCATCCTCCACGCTTTTTCATCGAATGGGAATGCATTTTTAAAACGCTCCACCCCCTTCGACGCGCTGCGCCTGCGCGGGGGACGGCGCTGGCTGGAAAAAGAAAGCGCCCGCATCGGTTGGCACCCCCTGCGCGTGCGCACACGCGTTTTAAAACGCGCCGACGCAAACGAAACAGGCCGCAGAGCTCCGGGGTGGAAAGGGGGAAGCGGGCAATGGGAAGCGGAAATTGAAAGCGAGGGTTCCGAGAGAGCCTTCGCTTTTTTTCTTCAGAAGCCCAAAAAAAGTCGGGGCAAATGGAAGCCCTGAAGAAGACAGGGGACGAGAAGGAGCGTGAGGGTGGCCGCAAGAGAAAGCCGGGAATCGATTTCGCGAGCGCAATTGCAATCCGCAGTGCGCATGCCCGGGGGGCACCTTTGGAAATTGAAGGCCTGCCCGAGTATTTTCCAACATACCTCTCGCTGCCCGCCAGGCTCAATATTGACGAGCACCATTTTGAAGCGGATAAAAGGAAACGAATTCGGCGAATAAAAATGCCGTATTTCTGAAAACAGCGAGGCAACCTTAAAGTGGATGGTGCTGAAATACGGTAAAAAAAAAAATTATGGATTGCTTACGAAAGGATCCATAAAAATGCATTAGCCTGCGAAGTTTCGTATCGTGTTTGAAATGAAACTTCTCCCTCCTGACCTCGCAGCAGAAGCGTCTTATTGGGCCCCAAATAATTCAAGAAGCATTCCGATATATCCCAAAAAATTCAAGAAGAATTCCCATATAGCCAAGTGAAAAAAAAAAAAAGAAAAGACGCGAGTGTTAAGCACTCAAAAGGCAACTACTGCGATAAAAAGCTAGAAGAGATCATGATTGCCAAGGAAGATAACAATAGACAGAAACACGAGTACCAGAACAGTAATATATGTGAATTGATAAGTAACGTGCACCTGTTTCAGCACGTACCTAAGCGTGAATGTTTGAATATTTGAACGCGCTACATTCTGCCGCTAGCGACGGCAAGCTTGCTTCACTGCACGACGAAGGGCCAGTCGGGGCAGCACCGTCACGAGACGCAGGGGGAGGCGACCGAAATGAGGATGCACGCATAGCTTTTGTGCTCGCACACTCGTCCGAAGAGAGCAGGTCTTCCAACGCGAAGTACGCCTTATCACTAAGAACGGACAAAGGGCTGACTAACATACTGCTTCAACGATTACGCAATGACATGGCGAATGCCATTTACATTAAAATCATGACGATGAGGTTACATGGTGTTCAGCGCATTTCGATAAAGAACGAGAGAAAGAAACATACGGGAAATGTCGGAGGAGAGAAGTTCGTAGTGACGTATGCACAGAAAAAAACGTCCAGCGTCCCGTCCGTCACTAGCGTTCGCGTAAGCTGCTGCGTGTCAACAAGGTCTCAAAAGGTTAATGACCAGTCGGCCACGTTTCCTGCAGTTTTATTACTTGAAGCAGTGGCCATGACGCGACACTTATATTTTAACGGCACACAAAGAGAGAGAGAGAGAGAGATTCAGCCGCATAACGCATTAATTCAGAGAAAATGATCAAAACTAAGGCAAGCCTAAACCGAAGTGTGACACGTTTTTTAAGCGAAACATTACTAGAGTGCGCCACCTGGGGGCAGAGAAGGATAACCGCAGGTTTGCGGATTGCGTCCAAAAAAAGAAACGGACAAGATTTAGCGACATCGAAGGACACGAACGTACGCGTGAACATGTCCTCGATAGCGACCTAGAATTCTAAATAGGAACTTCCGGCCCATAACCAAAAGCAGAACCAGTTAACTCATCAGGTATGAATTGCTCTTCTTTAAACTAACTTTTTTAGAGCCTACGAAACCTTATAAATTATTTCCACGCTTCTTTTTTCTCAGTATAGCTTCAAGCCATTGGAAGTTCAAGCTGTTCTTTTTTTTAAAGCCCACATTTGCGCACGCAACGTAAGAGCCTGACCGTCAAGGACTAGGCGAAAGTGAACTATGTCACGACCATATTTACTATGGCGCGTACAACAATCTCGCCAGTCGTGTATAAAGCGCCTTTCAACAATTATAAAAGTACTCGCTGAAGACTCCGTGCACAACTGGCTCCTTTTGCTGTGCTCAAATATAAGGAAGGTTAATACGGCTTTATAATTTGAGAAAATTGCTTCATGAAGTTGAAAAAGAAACTATAATCTATGCAGCACATGTTGCTGTAAAGCATACGGACCTTTTTGCCACATTCTACTTGTGCGGCATAGCGATCGGACTAGTGTTCTGTACACATACAGTAAGCATGCAGTAATTAAGTCACAATCCAGGAATGTGAGTACCTCGAAGCATTGCCGAGGAATATGCTGGTAATTTCTCGGCTTATTTTATTCTCACACTTCTTTACCACTTTACCAACGATAGCCATAACTGTATACACCTAAAGCAGCACTAGCAAAGCTAGAAAGTGTTGTCATTTTCCTTCTCAGACCGCGATGTAGCAGCAGCACCGCAAACAGCGCCTTAATGCTCCTGGTTAATCCGTTTACGTCTTCCTGGGAGGCAAGTACTCCAGATCACACCATCGATGCCTAGCACGACCGGATGGGAAACCTTTGCATTCCCAAAGCGTGTGATAGGTTACCACATACAATTTTCTTGGCGAATTCTATTTGGCGACCGTAAACTAAGGCAATCATTTCAGTGGTTCGACAAATCTAAAAAAAAAGAGAGAAAGAAAACAAAATGATAACGTCTCTGTGTCCCGAGAACTAGAGATATATACACTTGGTGCCGTTCGTGATCGGAACAAACTCGCATGAAATTCGTTAGAGTCAGCCAGGGAATGGGCAATAAAGCACAAACGAAAAAGTTTAAAGCAGTTTCTTGTGTGCGAGTGAACATAAGCATGAACCTACTTTATTAAATTCAATCAGTAACGGGCATTAACGCAAAAGAATTTCAACGTAGGCATTCCGAAGAGTCGACTTCTGGCACAAAGATCAAAACAACACGGCTGAAGGCACGTCTGTGTATATTAGCTAGCACGAGTCGGACGAAAAGCAAAGAGGATGCACGAAGCGTTCTGAGAAATACAAAATCAGGCGGGTGAGCGTCAATACGTGAAATCCTCGAAACAAGATGCATCAATTCCTTTGTGCCAGGCAAGAATGAAAACCCGATCAAGAATAAACTTATAGAGATGTTTGGGAAGCTTATTACGTCTACGAAGACAAACCCCATCATCTCCCTTTTCTTCTCTCTCCTTCTCTTTTTGCGCTTCAGCAACGACGAGGGATGACAAAGACTTCATGTAAAGTACGTAGCGCACTTAGAGAAGCGAATACCGCTAATATCATCAGTTAGCAGCCGCACTGTGCAGGAGAAAATAAACACCTAGGCCTGTGACAAAGGGGTTGAAAGGGTGACATTCCGTCTTCACGAATTCCACCAAAGATATCCACGAGTTACATTGCAAAGGCGGCATGCAGAAGCATCACTACTGCCGAGGGCAGTGCACGCGTTTCTCTCATTTATTAACATCGCTATCATTACCGTTTAACGACCCCAGCAACACACCGCGTCCATGCGAGACGCCGGTGGGGGTATTAATGGATGTCCTGACGACCTGGGATCTTCGAGCGTACACCTAAACCTTAAGGAACTTGACGTCGCTTCTAACACTAATGCGTTCACATTCATTTATCGTATCCACCGCTGTGGTCAGTGGTTATGGGGCTCGATTGCTGACGCGACGGCCGCGGGATCGAATCTCGGCTGCGGCGGCCGCGTTTAGATGGATGCAAAGTGCTAAAGGCCCGGGGGGTTAGATTTCGGTGAGAGGTTAAAAGAACCCCGAGTGGTCGAAATTTCCGCAACCCTCCACTACGGCGTCACTCCGTCATATTGCAGTTTCGGGACGTAAAACCAACAATTATATATTTGATTTATTTTGAAATGCATCCCTGCTCATTTATTCTCTACCTACAGAGCCCTCTAGCCAAAACAATGATAATCAATCTGTCTTTCTCTTATTCGCCTCATCCGGGAGATTAAAAACGCAGCAAACGATGATCGAACCTCCAAATGCTGCGAATGCATTCGGAATGCGCTGGAAGAATAACGTCAGGGCCCGTGACGGTAATGTAAAGAGTGATCACGTGCCACATGCGTGCAGATCCTTCATTCGCGGAACAAGGTACAAGCTAGGCATCTTTAAGGACACACTTGTGCGTGTATATGTTGTTTAGATGCTGCCACGAGAGATCAGCAATCGGTTATTGTTAAGTTACCGTCTGTTCAAGAAAGACACATGTATTTGCCCAATTTGCTATACCACACCTCAGTCGACCAATGCGGCCTAAAACACCCTATTTGTTCCAGTTTACCGCGTCCGGCATACCTATGTGTGCGCCAGTACCTATATGGTACATGCCTGCGCATTAAGCGTACCTATGGGGGCGCATCTTCGAGCTATCATAGCATCGCATTACATTGAGTGCGTCATGACAGTTCCTTCTGACAAACACGCACCGTCTACGGCGAAATGAGGCATAAATTCCACCTGCGAGCAGGCATCGTCGAGCCTTCGCATCGTTGCTGCCAGCAGCATCATCGCGAAGGCGCGTTGCCTGAGGTGTCATTACGATGTCTGTATATACAATTAACTGCGACCTTTTGCACAGACAGTGGCACGTAATATCACGTTACGGTATACCAGTGCAAGAACTGGGGTTACCTACAAATACTCACTATGAAACGAAATATATGAGCGACTGTAGAAACCACAGGCCGTTGGGGATACGAGCAACATGGATGATACCGTGTTCCGAGCGATTTTAAATATATACATGTACGACCACACCTAGATGTATGAACTACACAAAGAAACCACTATCACAAAGAAGCCACGACATGCATGACAATGTTTCCAGTTCGTGGAATTGCCCCAGGATAGAAAAAATCGCGCATAGAGCAGAAAACACAAGCCTCACGTTCCAAGAAACAACAATCGTTAATTTCCTTGTCCGGTTCTTACCGGTTATTGTAGGGCCTGTCGCATACGCACAAACACAGGCAGCGTTCAAAGTCGCCAACTTACTGAGAAGTCTGGAGGCACGGAAGAACGGTCAACAATGTCCTCTTGGTGCGTCCGCCGCAGCGCTCCTTCACACTAATGCAGGACTCTTCGCGACATCCGCCCGACACCGCGGAAGAAACGTTTTTCCGCTATGCGCTCCTTGCAAACGCAGCCCCACTTCGCGAGAATACGAAGGTGCATGCTAGAAGAAACACCTGCGTGGCAAACTACGAACTAAAAGAGGCAGCCTTGCGATGACAACGAGATGAAAAAACATGCGAAATAAACAGCAAACATATATGCTTACATGCTACTTACCCTTTGCCACAGCGCGCGCTCTGCAACGCAAATAAGTAAACACTGAAAGACAGCGATGACGAATCGACACCGAGCCTTCCGCGAACAAAAACAACAAAACAACATACAAACAAAAACAGGGCTGCAGAAGATGCCGAGCTCCATCGTTTGACAACGACTGGGTGCCATCAAACACGCCACCTGCGACACCGCGAGACGGGCGGTTGTAAACTGTGCGCGCCCTTTTGTCGTCAGAGCGCGCGCGCGTGCGCACTGCTCTCCGAAGCGATTATCTTGGAGCGATAGGCCTGTCATTGCGCGGCGGGGGATAAAATCGGGTATCAAAGATGGTTGCATAGCAAACGTTACGAAGAAACCGACGCAGCATCAGCTACATGCAGCCCCAGGGAAAAAGTTGACTACAGCGGTGTTCGCGAAAGAGGGTTCAGCGACCTCCATTCGTCGAGCTGAGACGTGTGACAGGCTGCTGGAACGAAAAGCAACCAGTCGACGCTTAACAGAAAAGCTATCGCAACCGTCGACACGCCCAACTCTCCCTATTAGTTCACGTGTCGAAAACGGTCGCTTGCCAAGTGGTTGCGTTTACAAGGATACATTGGACGTGACGCTTCCGCGAGTACTCTTAAGTACCTTCGAGGATCGTTGAACTTCGTCATATAGCAAGAACAATACTAAAGCCACTCGTCGAGGTGGGACAGCTTCAGCAGGGTGGAAAGCCAGGCTAGTTTGTATGGTTGCCTAATTAAACGACAGCACGACCTTCCCGGCGCATGTGGTGTAAGGCATGCAGTGGCGTAGACAGGCAGAAAATTTTTTCGGCGGGGGGGAGGGGCGGGGGAACTTAATAATAAAGTTTTATCGATGCTTCATAGAACAACTAATGCGGTATGATAGGGTTCTGAAGCAGCCAGTTGAATATGTCACAGGTTATAGCTTATAAGTGAGCGCAACTCGCAACACGGTTTTTTTTTTTTTTTTGTTCACTCTCACAAACGAAAGAAACGAAGTCACTAATGCAATAGTTTCCGAGCTACGCGCCTGTCATATACAGCGATCAAGGCAGTTGCGTCAGTAGAATTCGAGAGAATGCAGGATGCAATTATTAAAACACAACGCGTTAAAATATCACGAAAGTCTTCCACTTCGTGGGTACGCGCTGATTTCACAAGACTGCAAGTGATTTTACGTTCAACACAAGCGTACAGTTTGATGTGTAATATCTACGTGCGCACGTTTGTTATTTGACTGCTCCTTCGACTATGTGAAACCAGCGTAAACTTAAAGGGACACTAAAGGCAAATCACAATTTATGTCAGAGTGAAAGCTCAATGTATGACAACGTCTACAACGGCAATATTATCAACAGCAGTGCCCCTTACCGCTAAATGTATCACATGATGAGCGCCACGAGTGGGACATTTTCGAAGTGATCCCGATGACGTATGAGAGTCTACCTACAATAAATCACTAGTAATCAAACTAGCAGCAATAAAAAACTTCCGTGCATCAAAAGACGTAATAAAATGTTGTTTGTTCATTTCCGTTTTATTCACGGAAAAAAGAACTTCTATGGCGTTGCCATGGGGAACGGCGCGCGTGGTTCAAAGGTTCCGTTTTCGCCGAACTGCGCTTCGCCCGGCGCCCTGCTTCGCTCACGCGGTCGCGTCCTGCCGCGTGTGTTTTGCGCGCTCGTGAAAGTCCCTCTGACAGAAAGTTCGACAAAATGCCGCATGCATGTGATGCTGCCGGATGCCCGAATGGTGCACAACGCCACTGCTGCAGCAAGGAAACCGATGTGTCTTTTCACTGGGTGCCGCGGAATGAACCCTTACGCTCAAAGTGGCTTAGTGTGATGCCATTGCGCCAGTATGTTAAACAGTCAAAAACTCTCCGTGTGTGCTCGCTGCACTTTCGTACTGAGGATTACGAGACCAACCGCAACTTGGTCAAGGCTTTCAACGTGCCCATCCGAGCAAGCCTTTGCCCCAGCGCCGTTCCATCGGTATTTCCCGAGTCCGAGAGTCAGCACGACACCCTGCCCGAGTTTCTCTGTCCCACGACTTGCAACAACTTCTGCAGGACGACGACGCGGTGAGTTCGACATTTGCTCCTCTTGATAAAGGAAAGTGCAAGAGTGTGTACCTTTTAGTACGCAATGACGCCGACGAGCCCTCAGCAGCATACCGCGTTCATCGGGGCTCAAGTCGCTGAATTGGAGCCCAGTGTCACGAGCCAATGTCTTGTCAAGTTCTCCGTTCACATCCATTGCGGCGATTGCGGCAAGCTTCGACGGCTTCGATGGCCGTTCTTGCTGCTGGGGTCCCGCTACTTTCACTCTGCTGCTACTAGTGTCGGCGGCCACGCAGTAAAGGCGGGCAACGTTGGGCACGGCCGCGGTGACGTAGGAAAGTCTGATTTCAGGCGGGTGATTTGAAGTGCGCTAACGCGATGCGGACCACTAAAACGTAATTTTATTTCAAAATAAGCACTTCCTTGGCATAAAAGTAGCACTACGAGGTTTCTGGACCGCTATTTTAACACTCAACGTCGACTTAATATTTGCCTTTAGTGCCCCTTTAAACGACTGAGAAGTGTTCCTGCAGTCCCAGATTTAACTGCCCTTGAAACGGAAGCCTAATTGGCGCTATGAAACATGCATTCCAGACAACTACACCTAAACTTGTAGAGGGACTATTGATAACACCGTCATGTAGTTAGGCGTAAAAAGCCTTCTAATTCGTTTCTTTTGGTTACCGCTTTAATGTATTAGGCTGATGGCATCTAGAATAACTCGAGGTGCAAATCGCTGCACCACCAGTGATCTTCAAGGAACGCCGTTCCGTGGTTGACTTTCCCTAGAGCATGACGTTCAGATGTGTCATACACGTGTACACACACACACATACACACTGCCTTATTCATATATATCTTGGCTTTCTCTTTGCACAAATATATTTAAAGCAATTACATGCTTTCGACGATGCACTGAAGTTTACAGCGGTAAGATTACTTTCGAAGGTATAGGCATGGAAGCTGCCGTGACGTGTCTAAATCAGTCGTTACAAAGTGTCGATTTAAAGAATAAAATAGCGCACGCGTTTTGTAGCGAGAGAGGCAGGCAGCCTTCATTTCACCATCACCCAGACCATGTCCCATCCCCCACGGAGAATTTTTCGCAAACAGGAAGTGACAAACGAACGTAGAGGCTTCGGTGACAGGCAAATGTCCAGTAGAGCGTATTCCAAATGAATGTTATGCCTCGGGCAAACAGCATTCCAGAGAAGCTGCAGGGAAGAGCAGTATATACGCACGCTAAGCTTCTTAGTCCTGATTTACAACAGTCGTTAAGCAAAAGAGCACGACTGCATGCTGGGCAAACAAGCGCACGCGCTCAAATGCTCCGGTGTCACGGGGCCACCCCGACTCTACGCCCGGCAGCACCGATGCGCAAACATTGTAAATAAGCCGATTATCATTTCTGCTCGACGCCAGATCACAGTTTCGAAAAGCGCCACATTACCTCACCGGCAGATGCGTCAAGAAAACCGACAAAGCAGCCGGAAGCGATTGCATCGCAAGCGGGGTCATGCTGAACTTTCGCACGAGAAAGTCGTAAACGCAGAAAGAGGAGCTACGCTACAAAACAAAAACACTGGCAAAGTGCGCTAGTAGAGGTTAGTATGCAGAGATTAGGCGCGTACACACGCGAGACTTGTGCGATAACTGAGAACAAACGCACGGGAGGAAGGCTACCTCGAACACTATGTTAAAAACAAGGCCCACACATAAAAAAGCTCGAAATTCCACTGATATAGGAAAAGGACAGTACTTCACCGAGGCGACCTCAACACGTGCCACAAGGAAAACAGTCAGAAAGAAAAGGTCGCGCCAAGACAGGAACAAAGGCATCGAAACGGTGCAATCGTAGCGAGGCCAACTGGTCTATAAAGAAAATGTTTTAAGTGAGAGAAACACACATGCAAAGGCAGAAGCAATGTACTGGCGGAGGTGGCAGCGGAGAGGGCCCACACGGCAGTGAATGACGAAGCAATACTGGAAAAGAGAAACGGGAGCAGCCGAACAAGCGACAATGGATGAATGGTTTACGGTTTCTCGTAATGCGGAAATGAGCCCAACTAGACAAGTCCATTCTGCCCTCAGTCGCCCAAACAACAACCGGGCCCCGCTGACCCACGGGGCGCGACAGAAAGGACTCTCCATCTCTCACAGTGCAACCGCTACCGAGTCAAAAAAAAAAAAAAAGAAAGAGTAGCAAAGTTCGGACCGCCAGCCCAGCCACTCCTGACAAATAAACTGCGGATCAGGCCTGTAGCGTACACCGGCAGTGCCTGTCGCGCGGGAGCCAACAAGACCGGGCTCGCGGGGAGCGAGAGAAGCGACGCTGGTCGCCCTGGGTGCGTGTACGGGACGCAGTAAAAACGCCAGCCGCCAGAAGGGACAGTAAATTACGACCGACCCGTTCAAACAGTGAGCGCACGCGCGCGCCCGCATCTGCAACAGCCGCGTTCGGATACACGCCGTTGCTTCCTCTTCAAATCAGTACACAGACTCGTCAACGGCGAATCGTTACTCTGCGGCCCTCTTCCGCGATCTCTATTCCCCACTCTTCATTCGGCCCACACGAAAACCATGCGCAATCAACAGAGTCAAGACATTCGGATGTCTAAATCTTGTTCCAAGAGAACAGTTGTCTTAATTCATACGCAAGCTCCCCTCGCGACAGCCGACAGCAAGATTCACTGCATGAGTAAAGACAACAGACTGCCCTACATCACCGGTGTAGTATAGTATATAAGGAAAACTGTTTGAAAAGGCACACAGCGGATTGATCTTCATAGTGAGGGTGTTACCAACGTCCTAACCCTTTGACACAGTATGTACAGAATTGTGTACTACACCACTTGTTTTTGCTATTTGTATCAACTAGAGGCAAAGAAAGAGCGGGATATATCGAGCTTTGGATGAATTGAACCTCCTGCATAATAATTTTGTCTTCATTTAACTTCATTTTGCAGTGTACTTTTGCATATGATCACTTTGCTGAAGGCACTACCATGGTCGACGTGGCGTTTCCTACGAGCCATGTGAAAAATATAGTTTTTCTTTGCTTAAAATGGACATAATCAAAAATGAACTTGTACGATATTTCTAGCCTAACATTTCATTCTATTTATGGCAAAACAGAGCATCAATGACCTCAGAAAAAAATATGTATTTAATATACCTACCTCCCACCTGTTCTTACAGGTGGGAGGTAGGTCAGGGAAGCTCCAGCCTCAGTGACTCATTGTACACCTTTGCAAGTGCAGTGCTCTCCTTCTCTCTCTATCTTCCTCTTTCTATTCCACCATTCCCTTATCCCCAGTGCAGGGTAGCAAACCGGACGTTCGTCTGGTTAACCTCCCTGCCTTTCCTCTTCTCTCTCTCTCTCTCTATATATATATATATATATTTAATTACAACCTAATTAGTATTAGTTACTATAACGCACATAAATTAATATAATATGACTATTTTTGTTGCAATACACTAGTGAGTGCCTGGAAATAATGTTGTACCGATTTGACACATTCTGTATAACTATTCAATGTTTTACATGCACCTTCTACAGTTCTGTATGTTTTAAATGCGAAGCATTTCTTAGCGAACCTCTGGCACTTTGAGCGTTTCTATCTACGTATCTATCTATCTATCTATCTATCTATCTAGCCGCCTACGTCTGGGTGCTCTCGTGATCGCCTCCTTAACATGGCGTAGACCAAAATTTGCATGGGAGTGTAAGAGGATTTGACGAATATGATTGCCAGGTCATGACATGAATAACGTTAAAATCCTGTCGCGTACGTCGTCAAACCCTTTCCACTAGACACGTGTGGCGCATACCCGTTTACTACGGGCCGCGGTGTACGGGTATGCGCCACAGGTGATTGACAGTTTATATCTACCTAGGAACGGCGAGAACAGACACTGGTAATTTAAATGCTAGAGCGTTAAGGAAAACCAACATCGGTAGCGTTGACTCAACGAATGGAAAGAATGAAAATTAGGATCTCTGCAGGAATCGAACCCAAGCATTCTGCGTGGCAATCAGGTATTCTACCACTGAGCCACGCCAGGTCTATAAACTGGTTTGGAAAAACAGGCTACGCAGGCGTAACATCGGTGCAACGTCCATTGTGGTTGTGGTGCTGGCTATCTAATTTTACAAGAAAGCAATAAACACTACACGATACTCCTACGATGTGCACTTCTACAATACAGGCGTCATATCAGATTACCGTCTGTAGTTCCAGTGTTGGCTCCGCTTTTATAGCAGTCTAATAAACACGTTTGTATTCCTATGATTCAGAAAGCTATATTGAAGCATTGCTCGATCCCAGAGGAATACATTAACGAAAGTTACATATAATATCCACATCACCGCACCGTAAAGTGCACTTCGTCCACCGGAACGACGCAGTGTCCTCTTCATTTCTTACGAGACTGGGCGATGGCCTCATGCTGACCGAGGATGATTCCAGATTGATTGACAGCCATGGGCGTCCGGAGGGGGGTGCAAGGGGGGGGGGGGCGGCTGCCCCCCCTTGGAATTTTGGATAACAATTTTCTATGCAGTAGAAATAAGCTACACAGCTTGGTTAACACACTCGGGTCCCACATATCCATGTGAAACAGCCTTCAGGATTGCCAGCCAACTATGCACGTTAGACAGTACGGCAGTGAAAGAAAAGTTACCTGTGTTGGATGCGATACCTCCCCCTTCCCCATGCTGATGCACCCCCCTGCAAAAGGTTCTGCGGACGCCCTTGTTGACAGCCGCTTTGTAGACTAGGCTACGTAGGCCACATACGCCCAGGTAGTCTACGAATACGACAAACACCATCCACTGATGTTGGTCTACGTAGTACTATCCAAGCCTACCAGCCTCGGCGGCCTATACCTCACCAACGCGAAGGGTGGCTGCAGGTTCCGACATGTCGCCGGCTCTGTCGACAGAGAATTTGCCGACGAAATGACTGAGGCATCCACGAATTCCAACAGCTCTAGTATACCACATACTTCACTAGACATGGGCCCCTCGTCACCACGATCACGATCCGATGCTATAACAAGTCATGACCAGCTGCTGGTGCTCACTGATCACGGTGATGATGCCCTTGTTCAAGAACTGTCATGAACTATTTTGCACACATGCACATGGGTTCGTGAAACGTGCGTGCGTTCTCGGGGCACGTATAAGCACTACATATCAGCTTACCGCTTCTGGTGTTGGTAATAACCACGTTGCCATTGGCAGCGTTACCCAACCGTAAACAACTTGTTATATAACACATATGCGGCTCTTCGACATATATATGTGTGCGTATTAAATTTATACAAATCTTTAGCGTCAATTTGTAACGTGTCGCTCAGTAAAAAGTTACACCACAGTCACCTGCCCCCCGCATGCTTCGCATAACATCGACTCCCACGGTACGTGGGATCTGCCGAATTTTCATTGTGTAAGTTTTCAATCACTTCCGTTTATGGTACCAATGCTAGTGTGCAAACTGCTCTTCTTACAGGTGGGAGGACCTTGTCAGGCGTTAATGCCTTTTGACCTCTATTTCCTAACTGTAATTTTGTATTTTGTACACCTGAATAAAAATCAATTCAATTCAATACAGACTGGATACAGTATTGAAAGAAAGACATTTCAGCACTCAGCGCATTAAACCAGTAGAGCTAAAGAAAGGGCCAGTCGCCCAATATACCCGAGAAGAACAGAGCCTTGGGCGAGTTGGTATTCCACTGTGAAGGGCAATTGCGCAGAAAACCAGGGACAACAAGGAAAGAAAACACGAGACAAGCGCAGTCTCGTGTTTTCTTATTCTTGTCGCTGTATTTTTTTTTTTTCGCAAATAGCCTTCACAATGGAATACCCGATAAAGTGGACTGGAAGACGACCGCCGTCGTAGCTCAATTGGTAGAACATCGGACGCGTTACGCGAAAGCTGCTGCTTCGGTGCCGGCCGGCAGCAAGTTGTCTTTTCGTCCACTTCAATTTCATTACATTTATATCATAATTATTACAATACAATTAAAAGGTTACAAATAACGTCCACTATACCTCCATTGGCTTCATGTGCCTTTTGGTTTTCATTAAGGTTCTAACAAAAAAAAAAAAAAACAAGCCCATAAATTCCTCTTCTTTCGTTCAAAGTCTAATACGTAATACTTGTCGTAAAATCCCTTATTATGACTTAGCACGTAACGTGTAAAGCTAAATTTTTTGTTACCTGTTATGGCTGAGGCAAGTGGGTGGTCTTCAGCGACTACACGCGTATGCGAGTGGCCTACAGAGTAAATTTTACGAAACAAAGAGCGAAAAAAAAAAATACAGTTGGAGGCAGGAGGTAACGCAATGCGCGTACGGCCGCCACTCCTATGCTCTCGACAACGCTGGCGAAAAAGCGAACAAAAAAACGGTTAAATGCGGCCCCGCTTATCCCGGGAACGAGAAGCGGCGACCACACGTGTACTCGGACTTGTCCACCACGCCTGAACCGACGTAAGGAAAAAAAGGGCCATTCGCGAGCGTGGTGGTGGTGTCAGTTCAGGCAACCCACAGGCGAGAATCTCCAGTGCCGACGACGACGACGCCACCCGGAAGGAGGAGATTTCGATCTCGGCGCGGGCGCGTTTACGACCGGCCATCCTCCGATCAGTAGCAGTCGTAACTTGCCGGACAGATGCCGATGAACGGCGCTCATTCCACCTCGTAATTTTAAAGAGCGACATGAGCAGCACGTTTTTAGGGCTGTCTCCTTCACTTTACGCTTCCTCCCTCCTCCCCTCTCCTCCCCCTTTCTCATGCGTGTCTTTAAGCGCCACTGCTTCAAACGATGTGCTCCGGAACGACATTTCTCGGGCATTTAAGGCGAGGGCAAGCTGCTTCTGATCATAGCATGGATGTTGTGCCGGCGGTTGCGCTGTTCAAGCAGCGTTAGGCTGCCAGTCAGTGGAGGCTATTGGCTCTGCCCAAGACTCACTATCCACCACATGTTTGACCACGGTTATTATTATTATTATTATTATTATTATTATATTATTATTATTATTATTATTATTATTATTAAATGCGAAGCATTTCTTAGCGAACCTCTGGCACTTTGAGCGTTTCTATCTACGTATCTATCTATCTATCTATCTAGCCGCCTACGTCTGGGTGCTCTCATGATCGCCTCCTGAACTTGGTGTAGACCAAAATTTGCATGGGAGGGTGAGACGATTTGACGAATATGATTGCCGGGTCAGGACATGAATAACGTTAAAATCCTGTCGCGTACGTCGTCAAACCCTTTCCACTAGACACGTGTGGCACATACCCGTTTACCATGGGCCACGGTGTACGGGTATGCGCCACAGGTGATTGACAGTTTATATCTACCCAGGAAGGGCGAGAGCAGACATTGGTTACTTAAATGCTAAAGCGTTAAGGAAATCCGACATCGGCAGCATTGTCTCAACGAATAGAAAGAATGAAAATTAGGATCCCAGCAGGAATCGAACCCAAGCATTCTGCGTGGCTAGCAGGTATTCTACCACTGAGCCACGCCAGGTCTATAAACTGGTTTGAAAAAACAGCCTACGCAGGCGTAAAATCGGTGCAACGCCAATTGTGGTTCTGGTGCTGGCTATCTAATTTTACAAGAAAGCAATAAACGCTACATGATACTCCTACGATATGTACTCCTACGATACAGGCGTCATATCAGATTAACGTCTGTAGTTCCAGTGTCGGCTCCGTTTTTATAGCAGTCTAATAAACATTACGTTTGTATTCCTATGATTCAGCAAGCTATATTGAAGCATTGCTCGACCCCGGAGGAATACATTAACGAAAGTTACATATGATATCCACATCAAAGTGCACTACGTCCACCAGAACGGCGCAGTGGCCTCTTCATTTCTTACGAGGCTGGGCGATGGCCTCATGCTGACCGAGGATGATGCCAGATTGATTGACAGCCGCTTTGTAGATTAGGCTACGTAGGCCACACACACCCAGGTAGTCTACGAATACGACAAACACCATCCACTGATGTTGGTCTACGTAGCACTATCCAGGCGTACCAGCCTCGACGGCCTATACCTCACCAATGCGATGGGTGGCTTCAGGTTCCGACATGTCGCCGGCTCTGTCGACAGACAATTTGTCGACGAAATGACCGAGGCATCCACGAATTCCAACAGCTCTACTATACCACATACTTCACTACACATGTGCCCCTCGTCACCACGATCACGACCGGATACTATAACAAGACCAGCTGCTGGTGCTCACTGATTACGGTGATGATGCCCTTGTTCAAGAATTGTCGAGAACTTCTTGCACACATGCACACGGTTTCGTGAAACGTGCGTGCGTTCTCGAGACACGTATAAGCACTACGTATCAGCTTACCGCTTCTGGTGTTGGTAATACCCACGTTGCATACGTAACCGTAAACAACTGGTTTTATAACACATATGCGGTTCTGCAACATATATATGTGTGCATATAAAATTTATAGGAATCTCTAGCGTCATTTTGTAACGTGTCGCCCAATAAAAAAAGTTACGCCACAGTCCCCTACCCGCCGCATGTTTCACATAACATCGACTCCCACGGTACGTGGGATCTGCCGAATTTTTATTATTATTGGGACCGCCTGCCTTTTCCAATATGTCTGTATCCTATAACAGTCGCGCAATCACTTGAAGAGAAGAGACTTTTTGCTCTCTAAACGGTGTTTTTCCGATGTAACATCAGCTGCACAAGAAAATTCGGAAATTTGTAAGCGTAAGATTGGGTAAGCTGGCACGAGAGGTGGGTATCCGAAGATTGTTATATGTGAGCCGTTACTCCTACGGTGGACATACACATAGTTATCATGATGTTTTGCACACACACACACATGAGGATATTCTTTTCACTCCCCTTTAGTTTGTAAAATATGAGCACATCCAGCAGCAAGACCAGACAAGTTAATCCTATCAATGCAGTTCCCTCGGCTCAATTGGTTTCACAGAAAAGAGTGAACAGTCCGGTTAATATACCTTGCAATTATTAGGCCGCTTCAGGTCAGGTCTCTTGAGGACGTAAGGACGCTTCTTCCTAATAACTGGCAACATCACTCTAATTTGGAATATGCAATCTAATACCGCAAAAAACAAGCAAAAATAAATGACGACGCGGCATGCTGCAGCCTGCTTTGTAACGTCATTCTTCGACGCGTTGTTCGCGCTTTCTCTCTACGTCGATATAAAACTTCAGCGACTCAATTACCAATCTCATCGTTCTTGTGAGCTTGTAGGCACCCATTCGGTTCCTGTTCTACACGCGCGTCATCACAAGTCAGCCACCGCTCGTCCTCAACAAGCAACAGGGTCGCGCGGTTTGCGCAGTATATACTGAGGAATGCGGCCTGTCGCGCCGTGACAGCAGTGGGTGACCCGAGGGGCCGATCCGTCAACGCACCACCGTTTTCGTTTCGCAGGAGAAAAGAGGGAGGCCTGGTGTGAGCCAACCATGATGGCCGGCGGCGGCGACCACCGCCGGACAGATGTCCTGACCGAGAACCGTTGGACGGCGAGACACCTGGGCTGTGGCCCCCCCAGCCGCCGGCGGCTAGAAAGGAAACGGAGCGAGGGTAGGAGAGAAGCAGCGAGACAGCGGCCCCGAGGCGAGCCCCACCCGCGGTGCATTGGTCACTGGGCCGACGGCGGACGTCCTTGGTCGAGGCCGTTGTCCGGCTCGTGGCTTTCCCTCCGCGGGCGCTGACTGAGAGGCGTACCAGTGGTTTCCTGCACGACGTCTAACCTTGTGTTCTCCGTGTGTGTGCGTGCGCGTGTTTTCAGCTCTGTCGCCGATTTACAAATGTAGCCTTCTGTTGTGATTCGCGTTCTACACACTGGCCTCCCCGAAGGTAGTCGTACCACGACTGCATGCGCCGCCTCCTCAGAGAACAAGCCAGGGAAGAACTGCTGCAGTTCCTGAAGTCGGCAGACCTCGGTGACCTGGCTTCGAATTCTGACCTTTCTTCTTCGCATATTTCTTTTTTTTTTTTTGGTACAAGAAAGGTGAAGCTCCGGTTAACGCGCCTATATGTTTTCTTCATCTCTCTCGGTGTGTTTGTTTCTTTAGTCATTACGACCAATGCTGGGTAGCAAACCCAACATTCATATGGATAAACTGCCAGTGCCTCCTTTGTTTTCTTGACATACACCGAGTTCTCACAGTCAACAACTGATATAGCAGCCCATAGCCGATATGTCAAAGAGCCAACGAGCACTGCGATAATTCGAGGAGGCCACGTGTGATGTGTGTGACGTGCCTTGGAGAGAGCAGCCACAGAACATGTCTTGCTGCCACTTTTTCTTTTTTTTTAACGAACCACGCCCCTAGTGGAGGCGAAATTAAGACCATATATTGAAAATGAAATCGACGGTGCACATTCTACTAGTTTCATCGGCAAGAGAAAAAAGAAGACATTCGGTGAGCAAGAACAGGAATATGGAAGTCTGTCATCTTGTATAAAATGCTCCTTCTACGACAGTCTACAGGTCAGATAAACGGGTAAGAGTATTTATTCAATGTGGAACACAAACTGTCGAGGACCCAAAGAGTGCGCAGAGGGTGGGGGGGGGGGGGGGGGGGGGGCTAGTCATCTAAGAGGGGGGCGCAAAATCTGCCCCAAATAGGCACGCATAGGCGTGCCTGCGCACGCTAGCGGGGACCTACAAAAAGGTAAGTAAAATCGTTTCGGAAAGTGGAGTCATCGGGACCATGTACAGACTAGTGCCGCAGGACGTATTAAGCAGTTGGGAAACAAACGACATAAAGGCGAACATAAACATGTCAGCAAACGAATCGAATAGAACGTATGACAACTATTCACGTGCCCAAACAATTTTATTGGAGCAAATACAGCGAAAACCCTGATCACCTGGATGTCCAGAAGTGTGTTTCTATAATGCTTCTTTCATAGGCTCTATAACTAACGGTGAATGGATATGAGCAGATGTATCGTGCCCGCCCCCTAAAGCGCAAATGGGAATTGTAACTGCGACGCCATCACTTCTCCAAGAAAAAAAAAATTCTTTCTTTTTTTCGAAATTTACGTTGGGCGTTTATATACACATGACTTATTTCGTATTACGTATATGGTACATTTCCGCAATAGAAATGTTACCAACATATTGTAGCGAGCAATTGGAGCTGCCCCGGAGGACTAATTCGGCGTAGGGCGATTTGAGGGGGGGGGGGGGGTAGTAGGCCCCTTGCCATTTACGCCCTACCCCTGCCTCTAAACAGAGCGCGCAAGCAGTCGCGACCATAAATATGAATAACGCATACTTTCAGACAGCACGATCACGGATCGTCACTTCTCGCATCGCGTTTTGACACAAAGGGCACACATGAACTGCTTTACAGGGACACAAATCAGTTGACTTCACAGAACAAGCATTTCTCAAGCACCCGTCTTACGCCAAAGGTTACACGGAAATGCAGATCCGCATCGGTTCAGATTCGATATTTCACAATTGTCGAGCCTACGGAACTTGCGACAATCAAATACCTTTTTGAAAAAATCTAGGCTACACAAGGCGTTCAAGTATGACGGGTCAGAGCAGCTACATCTCGCAACGGGATCGCAAACCGGTCCAAAAAAACGAAATCTTAAAAACGCACGGAAAAATAAAAAGCAACCAAGAAAGCCCACGGCTTATAAGCTGTGCCAATACACCAAGCACAAGGGACGCGTGTCTGCGAAACGAACAAGACGAAATCAGCGAGAGGAGGGGGAGGTGGGGGGGGGGGGAGGGTGACCAGCAGCAGCGCACGGTCCGGCAGGAGCGCACCGCGGCAGCGGGGTCCGCTGAGCAGGGCTAACGAGCGAGCCGGACGGCCGGGGGTCGCATGGGGGTCACCGGACACAAAAGGAGCGCCGCCGCCGCCGTCGCGCCAGCTTTCTGCGCTCGAGCTTTTTATCAAGGCGCGCGTAGCGCCAGCAGCCCAGGGTCCAGTTTATTCGAAGCCGCCCATTAAGCTGACGAGGGCACACGCTCCCCTCAGCACGGAGCACCCACGATTCACGCACGAGGCACGTAGGAGGACGCAGAACAGCGGTGACTGTATTGAGCCGCGGTGTGGGAATACGTGGAGAGGGGAAGGAATTGCGCGGCTACCGGAGAGGCAGGGAGGGGCGAGAGGACAAACGAATGGACAGGGGTCATGAAGAAACAAAGCGGGACTTCGTCGGCGACCGATGGGGGATCGGCAGGGCACGCGCGCCTCGGACTGATTCTCTGTGTCGCGTCACGTTTTGCAGCTGCAGCGCCCGGAAAACGTCGCCAGCACCCTGGCTTGACCAGAACTGCGCCTTCGAAAAGCTCCGAAGACCGGCGCCAACGAAGGGTCTTCAACGTAGCGCACAAGGTCTTCGACGTCCATGGTGCCGGCTGCAGCTGTAGCACCGCGAACATGAGGGACAGGAAAAGCTGCTCGGCGACGCTCTTTAGCGCATACCCCACAAGCCACTGGGCCATTTATTTCTTTATTTCTCTCGTCATTCGCGTACATACATTTATCGACAAAAAAAAAAAATCCTCCGTTTGCAGACCCTCCTTGCAAGTCCTCCTCTCCCGTCTCAGTGGACATCCCTTAGGGGATTCGTCCTCTTCGGCCAGCGCCATTGTGCGTTCGACACTCTTGCCTTCGTTTGCTTTATTGTGCTCAGCCGCTCGCACTTTTTTTTTTTTTTAATTCGCGAAGGCCTATACGTACGCCTCCTTCCGTCGAATCACCACCGAGTTTCTGCCCTGGACGGTGCCGCTCTCTGTCGCTGATGCTACTGAGCCTGTTAGAATCCCCGCCGCAAGAAATTCTGTCTGGAGAAATTGAGGCGCGTATACGTGTTTTCTTAGCAACCTACGAATGGCAGGCCGCACTGTGCCTTGCACCTCGAAGCGCCGAAGTCTTGCGCCTCCTTTCTCTAGGTCCTATAAGTCTTATTTTTTGCCACTCGGTTTCCGACGTCTACGTATGTACCTGTTTTTGCCCATTTTCCTCATATATTATTGCAAAGCTATTCCTTTGTCTTTATTCTCCGACGATACTGGAGGACAAGTCTTTCTTTTCTACAAGTCTCCCTCATGTACGATAAATTTAGGAATTTACGCCGCAACTTCTGAAACTTCGGTATCGCAATTGTATGCCCGAAAGATGCAGAAGGAATGTTCAGTAAAAAAAAAAAAAAAAACGGAGAGAAAGAAAGAAAGCAATAAAGATAGAAAGAAACAAGGAAAGGAGACGACTGACTGACACAGGGCAAAACGACGCAACTGTAAAATAAAACGCAACGACAGAAGCTCCGATGTTCGTCTCGAGAAGCTGCACGAAACATATTTCCGGACTTGTCTTAGGTTTCGCCGCGACATGACACGAGAACGAAATGACCCAACAACGGCTTTCCGTTGTCAGCAATTTTGATTTTTTTTTTTTCAAGAAAGGAAAGAATTTCTATCTCGCAGATACTTGAGCGATTTCATTACGCACCCTTCACGCTCTTTTTTTTTTTTTCCTTTTTACTCATTCTCAGCCTCCGTTGGTCGACAACAAATCCCGTAGATTCGGCCACACTCCCCCCCCCCTTTTTTTTTTGTTTTACCGTCCCTTTCTCTCGTTTCCGTCTCCCACCGCTGCCTCCTCTCACACTGCCGTCTTCTTCTGACGACCACCCTCGTTTCGCCTCGAATTCATTTTAAAACGGGCACTTAGCGGTTGACGACAACTGAGGCCGGCAACGTTTTCAAAGACGGCGACAACAATATGTGCTTCGAGATGGGAACGGTCATCATCGCTTCTCGTTTTTCCCCGGCTCTCTTGTTTCGCACTTTTCTCATCGCATCTCGGCTCTCTTTAAGTTCTCCCATCGCTGTTGGTATATCTCCGTTTCCTAACCGATGAAGACCCAGAAAAACGCGCGCAAAGTGTGTCGCGTAGCGACCATGAGGGAATACAGAGACGGCGGTTTCGACGACAACGCAAAACGACGGGACTGGCTGACTAGACGAACGCGATCCAGACGCGCATGAGAGTCGGTTCGCCTGCAACGGCGCGAAAATCCGGCAACGAAGAAGCGGCATAAGAAGCAAGCCGCCAGACACTGCGGCCGGCCGTTCTCCCCAATTTGCCGCGCTCGCTCTCTCGTTCGCCATAATGGCGCATTATTTCACTCGCACCTCGTTTGACTTAGGGAATGGCCTCTTAGGACGTCGTGCCTGCTCCCCCTTGTATAGCGTGCACGCAAGCGCCACCCGCTTCGCACCATCTCTCTCTCTCTCTCATGAGAGAGAGAGAGAGAGACGCCGTGGAAAGCGCAGATAAAGCGGTGGCCGCCATTAAACGCACGATCTAGAGGACGTCGGCAAACTTCGCCGCTTTCTCCTCTATATCGGCACTTATATATTGTTCTGTACTTGTGTGTACTTACAGCCTCGCATGCTAACGGGCCGTCACTCCAACGGTATACGACTCGCATACGACATTTTTTTTTTTTTTTTTTTTTTTAGCGCGGAACTGGGTAGCAATGGAATCTTAAGAACGAGAAGAAGACAGTACACTCGCCGAACGCTAAACATCAACTACTTACTTCAGAAAATACCGCCGAAGGTATTTTCTGAAGACCCCTTAAGCGCATTCGTGCAGCAGCTACGTCGCTAACAAATTATCAAATAAAAAAAAGGGCAAGATTCACATCTCGACTAGGCACCTGCGCAAACGGGCGCGGGAGGGCGAAGAGTAGACGCGGGGAACACTAACAGGGGCGACAAAAAAAGACAAAAAAAAAAAGAAGATGGGGGAGGGGGGAACCAGTGGCATTAGCGCCAGCAAAACCGCCGCCAACGTATACGAGAACGACAGCCGTAATAAAAGTCTAATGCGTTGCCCGGGCGAACAGATCTTTCCGCACAGACAGACAAAAGCGCGGTGACGATTGTTAAGGGCGAGAAAATATCCGAGCGCCGCCGAAATGACAGAAACATTTAGCATTATACGCTACGTTAGCGGCAAGCAGCTGCTCTCCCAAACACTGCACATTTCGGCTTCGCTGTGCGCTTTGTTTGTTTGTTGTTGTTTTTTATGAGAGCCGCTAAACGAATGACAAGCCTCCTGCTCCTCCTCCCGAAAAGCCATGGTCGGAAAGTGAGAAAGCTGAATTCATGCGAAGTGGAGAAATAGCAGAGGCCGATTTTCGGGTACGCAAGAGCATGAGAGTGTGGAGATATCCTGCGCAAAAAACTGCTCTACTTAACAAACTCGGTGTTATAGCTCTGAAGTGGTATTACAAAAGACTACTGACAATTTCCACGCACAAGCAAACACCAGTGAAAGAAGATGGGCGCTAAAGAGCACCGAAACATCGACAACACACAGCGACACGAGCTATAAAAGCAAGCGCTGTGATGTCTGCTCAAAGAAAGAAGAAAGAAAGAAAGAAAGAAAGAAAGAAAGAAAGAAAGAAAGAAAGAAAGAAAGAAAGAAAGAAAGAAAGAAAAAAGGAAAGAAAGAAAGAAAGAATACAAACGCAAGAGAAAGCAAGAGCATCCGCTGATCTAATTGGAAAGAACAACGCGAAGTATCACGGTTGCCTGCCTGAACGCCGTCCGAAATCACTATTTATAACAAAAATAAAATTAAAACATAGAGCAATACAATTAAACCAAGTTTAGCCAGCATGCGCCGTGCGCGCGCCCAGCAATGACTAGGCATCCAAAACGCGAAACGATGTCTTTCAAAGGCATTACAGAAAATTGCCTTAGGCCCGTACACACAGGCATTCAAAAACCTATTGGCCTGGTGTGCGACCGATGGCGGCGCTGCGAACGGCGCCTGTATGACGTCAGAGCGGGGATTCGCGCGCTTTCGTCTGCTACGTAGGCCCAGCGCCGTGTTGAAACCGCCGTTGTGGTAAATCTCAACAAAAAAGCAGTTCAATTGGTTATCTTGCGTATGGTGGCTACTGACGCTGTTCGAACAACCGTGGGACTGCTTTTAACGTTCATTTAGAACTACAAATCTTTGTTTTTAGAACTGCGGCCGCTTGTCGCCGCGGCGAGTGCTGCGCAATGGTGAAGTATACTGCTCTGTGCCTCAGTGTACTTCGTCCGCTCGTGAAAAAGGCGTTAGCTTTCACAACTACCCTAAGGAACCAAAGCTGAAGAAGAAGTGCATCGCAAGCTCAGAATGGGAAAGCGCTCCACGTCTTCATCGACCGTGTGCAGCAAGCACTTTGCGGACAGTGACTTCTGCTACCCACCGTACGCGCGACTCTTAGGTAAGCTTGTGACCGTGTTTAAGCGCCCCACCAATACTTAAGGCGCTTATTGCACGCAGGCTATAAGCATAGGCGACTTACACCAGGTGTGGTGCCGTCCCACAACCTGCCGCGAAGGCCCCTAGACAAAGAGCCGACGACGCGGCCTCCGAATCGCCTCGCAGGAAAGCGCGCCTCGTGAGCTCAGCTGAGCGGCGCAGGATATCTGAGACTACGGCTGCATTTGGATGGCGTACATACGTATTTTACTTATGAAGGCAAGCGCGCGCCTAGCGGACTGCTTATCACAATGTCAAAAAGCGAAACCTGTTGCCGCTGTTTAGTGCACATTCTCTAAAAGTTTTCACCTGAGGAGGTGCAGACGCTTTTTTAAAAGCGGAGCTCTTTAAGCTTTTCGTTAGGCTGCGTGGCGTGAAACTGGACCCAGCTTGCCTTTGCCACGTTAATCTCGGTGGCCCTGTGCGTGGTATAATCAGCGATTAACTATTTGTTATATTCTAATACCCATGCGACGGCCCTGTGCGGTATTAATAGGAACTACGACGTAATATCGTTCTCAGTGAACCAACATTACGGGACAAACTGCGATCATGGACATCGGCAGGGGGGTGTGCAACAAGGCGGCACTTGCGCACTTGTTTGCAGGACGAAAGCAGTGGCGGTGATGCGATCTCCGTTGACGGCCTCGACCGCGCATTCAACAACGTGGCCTGCGTCGTACACTGCCTCACCCTCGATGAGGCACCGCTACCTTTCACAAGCTTTATCTACCTACTTGTAGATGCTGGAGAAGGGCACGCTTACTGAAATATCGAAAGCACCACCCAAACTAATTAGTATCGTCAGGCGGAAACAAGATAACGATCTAGAAAACTCACACATAGTTTCACTTTCTTACCAGCAATGCGGCCGGTGGCATCGGCGCACTCGTCGACCATCCGGGGGATTTCTTGGCCCTGTCGATTGGGCCGCAACTAAAACAAGTTCAAGATTACACTCAAAAACATTCGTTGCAGGCGTTAGTTGACCGTCGCGAGGCTGTTCGTTCGACAAAGTTCCCGCCTGACGCAGACGATCCGCATACAGGAGCAGCGGCTGCTGCAGCGCGGTTGAGAGCGGCGCCCCCGCTCTGACGTCACACGCGAGAGGGCGCCACTCCAAGATCTCGAGGCGAATAGCTCCATCCTAGTCTATTATGCCCAAACGCAAACGACCCTCGATCAGCAATGGTACTGATCTTTGACAGAAAGCTATATGCGACGTACCTCAGTGAGAAGTCAGCTATACGGTAAGTTCTCAGTAAACTTCAAAGAACTTTCAGGTGAGAAGCCGTCCGACATAATTAATATATTCAAAAGCATTACACGACGTTTAGCCTTCTACACAGAACCTCGTTCCTTGGAAATAAAGATGATGTGACGAGATTGCCTAACCCCTTTTGCCCGAACCACCTTGCTCGCCGTTTTCTCTTTTTTTTTTCCTCGACGTGAACTTACGTCCCAACGAGTCTACATTCATCCGAATATACATATTGCTACATGCATATTGCCAGCCCTTTGAAATATGTGCGTGTGCGCCGGACGAAGAGAAGGAAGATTCCCTCTCCGCTCGAGCTATGAGCTGAACCGGTCAGGGCTGCAACCGCCACTGTAAATATATCGTGTAAATAGTTTACGGACTACAGTCTACCGAGTCGTCATTCACGTAACACATTTGTTCGAGATACGGGGTAATATAATACAATTCCAAGAAATCAGCCTACAGAAAAACAACTTTGCAACCTTAAAGATGTAAAACCTTAAGGCTATATAATAAGGGGGTTCCAGATAATGTTACCCCCGTAGACACCATAATACCACACTTGTTTTAAGAACTTTGTATTCCTAGAAAACCTTACTTTTACACACCAATATCCCTTTTGACTCCCCGGTCAACGCCCCGATCATCCTCATGTGACGGACTGTAGAACAATATGACTATATAAGTTGAATAAATGTTTGCTTAGTCTATACAGTATATACCAACGACACGCTTCTTTTAGAAAGTATAGTATTACATAGGGGGTGAAATGCAAAACGCCAGTATATTTAAGTCCAGGAAAACTTTAAAAAACGCAAAGGGGAAAAAAATTAACAGTGTAGTCCCCTGATTCTGCATGACTTATAATCATAACGTGGTTATGGCCCGCAAAACCCCTGAATGTAATTTATTTCTTTAATTCCGCAGAATAAATGTGGCGTCTATTCATTATCTTATATTTCTCGTCATGTACGTGCAATTTTAATTTTCAAGAAAGATAAAAAGAAAGAGTGAGGCGAGGGAATCAAGAGGGTTCTCCGGAAAATGAGATTCCGTGTTCCTTTCATGCGACATGCTAGGGTCGTTACGGGGTACTAAGTGAGTGTGTTTATCACTACTAGAAGGAGAGAGGGGGGAGGAGGAAGGGAAGAGAGGGGGGAGCTTCAGCGGGCACTATTTTGCAGCAACAGTATCGGAGGTGCTGAAAGTCATTTCATACCATTCAATCAGCAACGATACAAAAAGACACAGAGCACACGTATTCGAGCAGCAATATGGTCAAGATTACATTGTTACCCATGCTGCTAAAATACGATTTTCAAACGATGTTTTCCACTCCATCCTATGCCACCCTTATGATACCCAATTCACACGGTCGCTCATTCCACCAATAACGCGTGCGGAGCGTCGCTCTGACCAGTGCCGACGCCAGAAAATAAATATCATCATAAACATAAAAAGAAACTGCTCGAAAACCACGGCCCCACTGCATATGTGAGAGAAGTGCGCGCGCTATAGAGGTTTGATGCAAAGCAGCAAAGGACACAACAACAGAAAACGAGGGAACGAACTCTGTTCTTAAAACTGTGCAATGTCATCCATCTTATCCCTTGATATTTTTGCACGTGACCACGCCATCGCCGACTGGAGCACCGCCACACACGCAGACTCGTTCGCATTCGCTCGTATATAGAAAGACCCGCCTCTACGATTCCATGTAAGCTAAAACAAGCTGCATTCTTAAAGACAAAAGCCACAAAGCATATAGGCGGCGCAAGAAAGGACCTGTCAGTGCAACGCCTCCTCGCGATTTCCCCAAAAGTCTAGAGCGAGGCAAGGCGTTCGACCGTGCCTCAGGGCGAGAGCATCCGCGAGGAAGGGCAGAAGGCAACGCGCGAGATGCACGGTTACCATGACGACGCTGCCAGTCCAAGCCCCGGATGCAAATGGCATCCTCCAATGAGGTTGGTGCCTTCGCCGTCGTGTAAAGAAACAACGAAGCAAAGAAGTGTCGTCGTCCACGACGCTGGATGATAAAGGCGAGCCGTCGCCATTTCTCCCAGCGCGTGAAAGGGAAATACGCGAGCGCGGCGAAAGGCGGGAGCGTACGCACGCGAAAGGAGGGGGGTGAAAAAAGATGCGAGATGGCTGCGCAATAAACACGCGTCGCGGCCTCGCGCGCACATTGTCTCTCCCTCGCCCTTTGGCTCCGCCGTGCTCGCAAAACGACAACGCAACGCACGCGCGCGGCCCGGGCCTCTTCGCACTTTTTTTTTGTGGTGTCTTATATTTCCCAGCGCAAACGCTCGCCATTGGACGCAAGCACGCGCATGCGCATCGAGGCGGTCGCCGCCACCTTATTTATTTTGTCTGCGCAGAGTTTAATATCAAACCGGGTTACACGTGCCTCTCTCCGCCCGCGTTCAAAAACGCGCTACCCCCCCTCCACGAGAGAAGCACAGCCGCCTGAAAGAACAAGGGGAGGGGGAATATAAGTTCTCCAACCCACACCATCCGCCGCAATGCGTAGGACACGCGAGCGAGCGCGAGCCCGCCGCCGCACTTTTGAAGATTTCAGTTTCGACCCCCTCTCCAGCCCGTCCGCAGATTTCTCTGCGGCACAATTTAAATTCACTATCTTTTTTGCCTGACGGAAGGTAACCGAGGAGGAGGGAAAGTTTGAAAAGAAGAAGTAAAAATGAAAGGCGAGGGGGAAAGAAACCCTTGCGTCAGAGACAGCCCGGGGGGCGGGCGCCTTGCCCGGGAGCGTCCCCGTATCCCAACCATATTTTAAAGCGCCGCCCCGAATCAGTCCAAAGTAAACAAACGCATGCGTAAGCGCGCGGGCCGCGAGCGCTTAAAACGCCAAGAGCGCTCGCGCACGCCCGCGCCGCCGCTTCCGGCGATAAGAGGAGGAGAGAGAAACGTGGGGGAGCCCGGAGGAGAGGGAAATACAAAGTCCGTCCAATGGGGAACGAGCAGCGAGCGATGCGCAATCGCAAAACGGGTCACATCGTCAGAACGCAGCCAACCCCCCCTCCCACCCTTCCGCAAGAACTCTCCCCTTCCGTGCCCCGGCCCTTCCTCGCTGTCTTTTTCCATATTCTTTTATTTCGCCATACCAATTTTACATCGCTTTTCATTCTCTTTCCTCCCGACGCTCTCTTCGCCCCTCACCCGCAGCACCCTTGGAGAGTTTTTTTTTTTTTCATCTCCGGGCCAGCTTCGCCATCGCGTGCGTTTTTTCGCACTGACAAATACAAAACGCTCGCACAGGCGCAACGAAGAAATAAGCACATTCCGCCTCGCAGCACGGGCTCTCACGTGACTATTTGGATGCTGCTGCTGCTCAGGAGCGACTGTGCGGAGAGCGATGTGGCGTATATGTACATAGAGGAAAAAAGAATATGTGAGATGGAGAACCCGGCAGGCAGCAGGAATTATAGGCGCCCAGAGGGAGCAGGGCTCCAGCGGGAAAGGGGAGCAGCGACAGGCAAGAAAGCAAGGGCGAACGAATATCACTAAAAGAAAAACGGTTATAAAGAAAAGGAGCAAAGACGCGAGACCCTAGCGGGAAAGAAACGAAGCGATGCGCGCTCAGACGCACGCAGGCGAAACGCGGACGCAGCCTCCGGGATTGAAAACGGAGGCCCGAGAGCAAGGATGGGGCGGCGAGGGATGAAGGAATGGCAAGGAACGACGGTGGGTCGAAAAGGGAGGCCTCGGGAAAAAGAAACGAACGCGGGTGATGCGGGAAGAATAGAGGAGCGGGGCTGAAGTGGAAGGAGGCTGCTGGGAGGAGGAGGGCAGGCACTCTCTTCCACCTTTCTCTCTCTCCCTCTTTCAAGCTC
This sequence comes from Rhipicephalus sanguineus, assembly GCF_013339695.2. NCBI lineage: Eukaryota > Metazoa > Arthropoda > Arachnida > Ixodida > Ixodidae > Rhipicephalus > Rhipicephalus sanguineus. Next base: position 34,291,081 of record NC_051180.1, read on the forward strand.
GAGCGAACGAACTCTTCAAAGAAAAGCGAAGAAGGGAGGGAACGCGTGGAGAAGAGGTGGTAGGCATGAGAAGAGGGACGTAAAGAAAAAGTGAGAAATAAAGGGAGATGAGGAGGGGAGGCGAGCGGGGGAGAGATGAAGAAAAAGGAAGAACGAGATGGAAAACAGCTTCGCCGGCTCCTGTGCGCGCGGCGCGCAGAAGGAGAAACTCAACTGGGAAATAAAAATCTAACGGCTGCAGGCGGTGCGGCCTGAGCGGCTCGAAAGGAGCCGCCGCCGCTGGCTCCTTTCTTCCCCCTCGCCGCCCTCGGGCGTGCGCGCGAGAAAAAAAAGAGAAGTAATCCCTTGGAATAAGAACGCGAGGGACAAAAGCTGCTTCCTAAGAAGGCGCAAAGAAACGACAGAAAGCAGAGCGGCCGAGGCATAGAGAAAAATGCGGAACTTGGAAGGCAGGGAATGAGGGCCGGATAGAAAAAAAAAAAGGAATGAGGGAGGGAGGGGCGAGACAAAAAGGACGGGCACGCGTGGGTGGAAGGAGGGGGGGGGGGCGCAAAGGCGGCGGTGGCAAGGGGCGCTTCAAGACTGAAGCCCCTGCAAAACTGAGATCGATATACCGAGCTGGAACGCACGCACGCACGCCGGAATAGCGCACTAAAGCAGAAGTGCCGCGCGGGAAATCGCGTATATATCTAGATAATGCGACGTCGAGGCAGATATCGAGCGCGGCTGACGGCGCTCGCGCGCGCGCGCGCTTTGCTTCTGTCGGAGACGGCGCAAGGGAGGAGAAGGGTGGCGCGAATTATACGCCGGACGCCCACCTTTCGCGCAGCACGCCATTATTAGCGTCCTAGAAGGGAGAGAGAAATAGAGGGGAAAGGAGTGGGCGATAAAGGGGAGGAGGAGGGTATAGCCAAGCCCAAACGAGGAGCCGAGACAATAGGAAGATTCGGCAGTGATGGCGTTGCGCCGTCGTCCTCCCTGTGGCAGCAGCAGAAGCGACAGCCGCCCTCTTAACGAGCCCTCGTCGATGGAGCGAACGATCTTTGTAGCGCTCGCCGAGAGCGCGACGGATGAGGAGGAAGAGCGCACAGGGTCTACGACAGGGAAATGTCGTCGACCGTGCCTGTAATGCGTGCCTATTCGTCATGTAGAATGAATGATAAGAATTAGAGAGAATACAAGAAGCCTGGTTAGAAAAAAGGAAGAAACAACAAACGCGCAGAGAGAGAATCACAGCCTCTTTGAACAATATTAAAACAGTGCCTAGGAGCCTGGAAGAAGCCTCTTGAACCCCCGCAGCAGCGGCCATTACTGCGTCGTTCTTCAAATAAGAGGAGGAGCTTATGTGTAACCATCGCATTTTACAGTGCCGAAGTCACCATTCAGACGAGGAATATTCCAGCAAGTCAGTCTAAGATACGCTGAAAGTTACACTGACGACAAAAAAGTCAAGTTGTCATCACAAATTTCACAGCATAACATACCACCATCAAGACGACAACGATATATATTTCTAATATTCCCACTGCCGTTGTGAGCCATGCCGAACGTATATTTTCCCCGTGCCTCCAAAGCCACGTTGTCTGCAATGTGTGCTGTTTTATTGCGCGAAGAGTACGGCTGATTCGCGATTGAAAATGCGCTGTGTGTACACAATGAACGTTCAAGTAAAGGCAACACCGTAACTGCTGTACTGCGGTTTAAATAGACACGTCAAACTGCAGCATCTTCGCGACCATGGCTTCGAAGGTTTCTGCGACTTTGCCTTGACGGACGCAACTTTTCAAGAACCTTTTTGTAAACGCATAAAGGCAAGAAGGTTCTGCGAAACTAAAGCACGAATAATCATAGTGAATTTTTGCTCTTACACACTAAACATGATTAAAAGAATAGCTCAACAAATCGTTCGTATGATAGTCCGAGTAACGAACAATCGAGCAGGAATGAACGAGCAAGACGCGCTACGTTCGGTAAAAAGAGCCTGGTCATCAGCAGACTAACATAGTCGCTACCCTACCCCAACATGAATATAGAGGAGAAAGAAAGGCGGACCAAATAATGAGGATGGCGTATGAAGCAGCTCTACGGCTACTTCAAAGTACTTCTATATACTCAGAGTCAGAAGCTATTAGCACAACAAGTCTGAAGAGCTGGTTGAAGCACGACCGACTGCCCAGATGAACCGCCTGCTGCAAACACCAACCGACAGTGAACTTAATTCTCCAGAGGATCGGCCTCGGTGAAGATGTAGAAGCACATCCAAGAACCAAGGAACTGTCCTGCCTACTCAGAGACTGGTACAGGATATTCCCACTAAAGAAGAACATGAATCCAACTCTGCATGCTGGGAGAAGAAAAGCAAGGGCAGCGTGCATTGATAAAAAGACAAAATACATGAACACGGCAGGATTCACAGACGCTGCACCGTATCAGTCAAAGGCAAATACATGGCGGCCGTGTTCACAGACTCAAAAAGGGGAAAAGTTAGAAGCTGTACCTCAATAGTTACAAGCCTCCACAACAGAAGCGGAAGAGGTAGCAATCGCACTGGCAATAAAGGAGGGCAGGAAGCTAAAAGCGCCATTGCCAATAATCACGGATTCGAAGGCTGCATGTATCGAAGTACCAAATGAATAGAACAGGTACGAAGGCATACCAAATTCTAAACAAAGCTCCTAAGAAATTCCCAATCGAATACACCCAGACTCTAATCTGGGCGCCAGGGCATGAGGGCATCACCAAGAACCTCTTTGCGGACGAAATGCAGCGAGGCTTCGCAAATCACCGAGCCTCCACGGACACCGCAGTACAGGACCCAACGCCTTTAGACCCTAATTGCGCAACAATTCTTCAATATTACAGGGATAATAGAAGAATGCATCCAGCACCACATAAGAATCTCACAGCAGTGGAGTATACGGCGCTACGCAGACTTCAGACAAATACATACATCATCTTACACAGGCTACAAGGATTCTACCCCACAGCATACAGAGATATGTGTCCGCGGTGTCGGCCCACACCAACTCTGTTTCACAGTACGTGGGAGTGTACACTACACAATGAACAACACCACAACATGAACAACACAGAGGAATAATGGGAGGCACTGCTGTCCCGCTCGGCCTTTGAGGATCACCTTTGGCTGGTCCAAAGGGCATAGATGACGGCAAGGACCAGCGGAGATCTGGAATACTGGAATAGGGGCGCCGACCATTTGCGATGTCCCCCTATGTGTTAACGATGTTTTGATCTCTCTACTTTGCTATTTTGTAGAGACCGAATAATGTTCTATGCCATAAGGCCGTTAGGAGGGAGAAAAAGGAAGTTTTGACATGTTCGCGAACTAGATGTACATACATCATTCCAATTGCCCCAGGATTGAGCCATCATGCTTACTGGTACTCTCTAAGTATTAGCGCAATTGTTTCCTTCTGCATTTTTTTTTTTATCGCAGAAAGCTCTACGATTGACACGGTATGCGGAGAGCTGACGCATGGGTGTTTGCAATGCAGCTGCATACCGAAATCCCAATAGGGAGCGAGCGACCGGCCTACCGCGAAGCAGCCACGATGAGCGCGTCCGTATAGAGAAGGCGCTAATGATGATGTAGAGCGCGCGCTCGCGCTCCGAGAAGGGCTCACACCGTCCGGCCGGACGGGGGGCTTAGTCTCCATAGAAACGGGCCAGAGCTCGCGGTCACCTCGGCGAGGCGCCGTCATTCGAATGCACGGCCCGGCTCGGCGCTCATGTATTTTCCTCGCAACGCGCCAGGCGAGTAAATCCGTGCGGCCGTTACTATCCATCTGCAGGCCACTTCTTGGCGGGCGGACGTGCGTGCGCTGGAAGCATCAGGCTGGCTCCCCCTCCCACACTGCCCGCTTCTGAACCCCTGCGTCGCAAGCACTGTACGCAGAGGCAATCTGAATGGACACCGCTGGCTGCAGGGGACCACCGCCGAACGCCCTTCAAGGCGTAAGGGGGCCTTTAAAAAAGTGCCAAGTTGGCTTTTCCTCAATAGATATTGCTCAAAACATGGCTGGTCGACGCATCTATATAATGTTATTCCTTGGTTACTGCGCCATTATTCCATCTGCGCCTTCCTTTTTTTTATATTTACAGCCAACCAAGGCCAAAAGAACGCATCTGCACATCAGAAATAACCACTTTAACAACGACCTGGCCGCAATACATCAAATGGCTATATGTACGACAGTAAAACGAGCTAACCTCGTTAGTTGAGTGTCAACAGTGCATTGCTATGCATAATAAAACATGGGAGCTGGGCAAGTTAGCTAGCGACGTATCATGTCTAACTATCGTGTCATCAAAAGGGGCTGAGAAGGGAGAACCTCTGGTCACAAACAGCACTGCGTTCTTCCCTTCCCTTTTTCCGTCATCCAGCCAGAAGCACAAAGCCTCTCCCGATGCTCACCAATTTACCCTATGTTGGGCGAGCTGACTGCTTTTTACAGAATGAAATAGTATATATGCGTCGATTAGAAATTAAGCCTACCGACATTTGTTGGGGTATGGAGGTCGCCGATGCGGGTGATCGAAAGTCAATCTTTCTCTTTTACCTCCCGCACCGCCCACCTATCATCTCGTTCAGTGTATACATATAAGACACCAACTCATGTCACAAAGGCGTTTCGCCAAGCCCATTTGCATCGACTCCTGAAGGAAACTAGACAGACAACGAGAGGAAATGCCCTCAAAACGGTCTCGTGGGGATGACCGCGACGCACGTGGGGATAAAGTGAGTGCCACCATGTTACGCCCGAAATATGCTGAAAAAAAAAAAAAAAACGAAACAGCACTGAAACGCACCAAGGCAGCCGAGCTTCGGTTCCCTCCAACTTTATACACCTTTCGCACGACAAGCTATATGTACGCGCATTTGCGTTTTACCAAAGTGCTCTTCCGGCACGGACACATATATCTATGGAACGCAAGTTTCAGTTTAAAGAAAGAAAGTAAAAAAAAAATAGATGCGGGGAGAGAGAATGAAAAGCGGCGCATTGCCAAGCCCAGGTCCGTCCTACAAAACTCAAATGGAGTCCATTGTATTCGCAATGTCGCCTTGCTTTCCGGTTTTCTTCTTCGTCTTCTATTTCCATCGCAGCCGCCGGACACGGCACGAAATCGCGGTCCCCCGCGAGTGCTCTCTCCAGGCGACGCTACAGCCCTCGCAACAATAACGGCTGCCGAGAAGCCCTTGTCCGGCTGCCCAGATATATTCCTTTCGATTTCCGCCGGCTGAACGATTCGAAACAGGCTACTGCAGCGGCGACCGCATTTCAAGATACAGGCAGCGGGAGCGGCACGACGGCTCAGTGCCTCGTATATCGACAAGGAAGCCGACGGCAAGGTGAGTAAAACATTGCTTCCTTACTGCGCTAAACTCAACTTCACATGTCACGAGACCACGCGCTCGTGTAACGTACACGATTCTCTAGCGCAGCACCTGGTTTCGTGCAGCTCCGATCATACCAAACGCAATGGTAGCCAAAAGCGCTCTACTTAACTTATGGCGTGAAAATACAAATATGACAATCGATTCCTTTTACAACGAGTCTCCTCGAGACCGCAAGGCGACGAAAATTAAACGTGAGCTTTGCAGTACGATATATCGGGCGTAGATGGGTGCGCCACGCTTTATCCGAATGCAGTACACCGGTCTCGATCCTGCGGTAGGCCTGAGTTAGAACACTTGAAACAAAGATGGTTTCGCTATATATGCATGAAACAGCCCGTGGAAGTATGATATGCAGGCAGTTAAAAGCTGTTACGACTACTGCACGGCAGCTGGAGGGACACAGCGATTCACTGGCATTAATTGGATTCTGAAAATGTCAAATGGAAGGCTTAATAGGATGATTTCCTGAGAAGTACGCTTGCAGTGATGCATCAAATTAATATCTTACCTAGTACCCAACATGGGTACGGACAAGTACATCATGCACGGGAGCCATAGGATCATAACTATGATATTACGTGTTAGCGCGAAAAATTTCGGACCAGTGAAGATGAAGGGGCAAAATGATCAAAAGCTTTCCGCTCTAAAACACGACGTATTACAAACTAGACCGATCGTGCACCTTGGTAAGAAGTAATCACGTCACGACGAAACACACTCGCGCCAAAAGATATTATTTGCCCCCACTGGTCTTAAATACGAAAAGTTAAGCGAACTGTGAACGTTCGATGATCTGCCTGAAGCGTTGTTTTCCTTTCTTCACTGACGTATCGCTTCTTCTGGTGCCCAGACTTTTCAGCAATACAGTGAAACCTCACCGGACGCAAGACTTGCGCAATGGATTCCAGAATGCACTGACAAAGGAACGCGTCGAGTTAACGCACCGGACGTCAGACTCAATCTCCTCAAAGCTCACGCAGGCAGCCATTTCAGCCGGCACGGGGTCCACTCCAAAGCTTTTGCCCCACATCCGGACACGCAAATGGGGAAACGAGAGCAGCTTTGCTGGCTGACCGTAGCGAAAGAAGGTGCGTCCGCTCCTGCAGCCATTCTTTTTTTTTTTTTCCGTACTTCCTACGGCTTTTCTCCTTTGTAGGGATGCACGCGTACGCGTACCGAGCTGCAGTGGTCTCCATTTTCGAGGGAATTTTATGGTGCTTTCCATATCCGGTCAGCCGCTGGCTGCGAGTCCCGGCCCGGACACAGGAAGTCGTTGGCGCCCCAGGCCATCGGGCGCCAGACGGACTCTCCATACGCAGAACATAGCAGCGGGAGCACGAGGGATGCCCCGCGCTTTATGCGTATATGCGACACTGCGGATTGAAGAACGTGCAACATTTCCATCTCGATAACGATAAAGCAAAATCGCTGGGAATGTGTTTTCTATTTCTTACTTTCCTTCTGCTCAGAACGCTTGTACTAGCACACAAGCACACTATGTGTGATTCAGAGAGAGCGAAATAAACGTTTACTTTCCGGAACAGTCTTCTCAGCGACGTCCGGTATCACCCTGAGGTGGGAAGAAAACAAATAACGGCGAGGAATGTTCATCATTGTGGACAGAGCCATTCACAAGTAAAGCGCGCCACCACTACAAAATAATAATAATAATAATAATAATAATAATAATAATAATAATAATAATAATAATAATAATAATAATAATAATAATAATAATAATAATAATAAACAAACAAGTAAACATCATAACGAGAACGTACGGTCAATGCCAATAATATATCAGATGTGTTCATTACCGACGCAAGAACATACAGAAAACCTCGCGCCGCCTTCCCTACTTTTGTCAGCCAGCCACGTATTTACCAGTTCGCTTCGAGGCAACAGATGACTGCCTCGAGAACGCCTACTATAGTGTAAGGAAGCACTCTGCCGCACACGGGCGTCACTCAAAAAGCTTAAGGAACCCAGTCAAGCGTGGAAATTGACTATCACTCATGACCGCGCCGGCTGTCCCTAACAAACACGGCACAAAAGACATCGCTTCATGTCCCAGTACTATTCAGCGGTGGATAGGTCCAACAAGCACGCGAACAGAGAGGTAAACGGGCGTGAAGGTACTTACGATGACGAGGCAGCGTCTTTTGAATGCGCAATGAACAATGCGCGTAAGTTGCTGCCATGCACTCTCGACTGACCTGAGCGACAAAAGCTCCGCCAAAAATACCGCGGGGTGTCTCGTCCCAGACGCAACAGGAGGTTCCCTAAATGTGCTCATGCACGGTACTTTTTTTTTTCCTTTTTCTTTTTTTTCTTCGTGAGTTGCGCTGGAAGGCATGAATGACGGATGACCTCCTGTCGACGACGACCCACACTTCTCTGCGCGCCAGGCGCCAAATGCGAGATTTAGGAAAGTTTACGTCAAAGGTTAAGCCAACCTTGACTATGGGCTCGGTAATGTTTATACGAATCCGATCCCCAGTTTCAGACTTGACAAGCAGATTCAAGTCGACACGACACAGCGTTATTGGTTTCATGCAAACGTAGACATATAGCGCGAACAATTCCTTCCCATTTCAAATTGCTCGCTATTGTCACTTAAACGTTCTTTTACGCAGAACGAATTTGCACCCTACAAACCGCAAGACGCGTTCCATGCGAACAAAAGCTACAGCGCCGAGAAAACAACTCGAACTGCGAAAGTTACTCCGCTAAAATACAACAGTGCTCACGCAATCCAATCCTGTTCACCCAAGCAGTGGCCGCAACAACCACTTGAGCGTCAAAAAATAAAATTCACGCAAGCCTGCTACAGCCGTAAACTAACAATTTCATCTTGCAGGGCATTTCACTGGTTCTAAATAAAATACAGCAGAAACAGAGGAAGGCGCGAGTACAGAAAAGCGGATAAAGTACACTCGAAGCCAGGTTATGCCTGCGCGGAGTAGAAGATAGAAAACTGTACAAAAAAGAAAAAAAGGAGGACCATGAATAGCCGCCACGACATGAAATAAAAGGGGGGAAAGAGAAAAGCTTTTCTCAGTTCCCAATTAGGACGAACAGGTCCCCCGCCAGCGGCGAACACGGGATCGATCTTAAAGGAGACGTCACGGGAAGTGCGCGTAAGGAACAAAGCGAATCCGCCTCGAAGGCAGCCGAGTGTTAAAACTTATCGACGCCTCGAGCTGTTCACCAGACGGTTGCGACTTCAACGGACTATACGCTGACTAGGGTACAAGAAAGAAAAGACTAGGACATACAAAAGCGCGAAGTCGCAGAAGTCTGCGAGTTGAAAAAGAAAAAAAAAAAATGCGCCCACTAACCAATTGCAGGCAGCGCAGGACGACGCATACTTTCGTTTGTGTGTATGAAGCGAGGACTTGCGCCACGACGTCCACTGAGCGCAGGGAAGCGGACCCCGGGCCGCCCGCGCTTCTTCAAAAACTCATTTGGCGTTTCCCGAACGCTGTATTCTCGATCCCAGTAGCGTGATTCCCACTCCGCCTCCAGCTCCACCCCCCCTCCCCCCCCTTTTTTTTTATCTACCGACCAGCGCTCACTCATTTCGGGGCCTGAATTATACTTTTTATGTCCCCAGGCCTATATGGGCAACGAAAAATATAGTAAAGATGCGACGCTTTCGCGCCAAGCTGTTCGGTCGCTGCAACGAGCGAGCTCGTCGAGGGGAACTTTCCAGTATAGCGCGCTCTTCATTTCGCCCCCCCCCCCCCCTCCTTACGGTCTTTCTCTTTCGACCATCGTCTAGAAACCTTCCTCCCCCCCCACCTCGTCTGACGTGTGAGCGCGTCTTTGGCGGCAAGACGCCAGGAAGCGAGACGGTCCAGCAGGCGTCCGCCGGTGCGCACCCAAGCGCACCTTGACGCCCGATTGCTGACTCAAAAACCCGCGGCGGTGGACATCCCCTATTTTGGCAGCACGGACGAGTCCAGGAAGACGATGAACCGATGGGAGGGAGGCAGCCATCCCAGGTTACAGGCCTCCCTCCTGCTAACAGCCTCACTGCTCACAGCACTCGCCCAGCTTTTGTTTCCGGTCGCCTGGACTGGACTCGGCGATTTCCACTACATAAGGTCTGCGAAGACGTATACGACGGCATGGGCACACGCACTGGGCGTCGATCAAAGGTGCGACTAAAGTAATTAGGCGGCAGCTTGAGGATGAATAAACATGCGGGTTTGCGCGCCCCGTCTAGTAAAATGGGTGTACAAGCGGTCTTCAGAACGCCATATTATCATTTCTGACACCAATTAGAAGTTTTCGTCCACAGATATGCCCCCGATTAGTCTACGATGCCTGTGTAAACTCGAACAAGCGCCACGCGTGCGAGCCGAAAAGTCTAGGTGGTGTTGGCCGAAACTGCGACGGCCCGCGGTAGACACACGTAGCACGGAGGGGAAAAAAAAGAAAAAACACTCTCACATACAGCTTCCAATCAATAGCTAGGTTAACTTCGAAATGTAAACCTAAACATAGCGAGCGCCTAAACACGTCCGCTGCACGAAAGCGCATCAGACTGCATTGCTCTCAGACGTCACCTCAACGAGAAGTGATCAGGCAAGGTAAGTGCTCCCTAACGGCATCGGTCTTTCGACATACACTGAAAATGACATAGTACATAGTAGCAGCTTTATGCGCGAAAACTTGCCAACACATGCAGAGAGCGCGGACAAGGCAGCTCCCGAGAAATCTTAAGTTCGAAGTCCGCGTTAGCGTCCTAGCGCAACGGCTTCGCCGGCGACCTTCCCAAGATGATTCCATAAACGGTGCGAAATACACGAAATGCAAAATAAATGACTCGTTATACTTTGCGCACATCCGTACTTGTATGCTAAAGAAATAACCAGAACTTCAAGACAAGAACAGCTATATGTAAATGACCCATCTGCATCAAAGCGTTGCTATTTGCGTGTTCGTGATCACGATGACAAAGATGGCTGTTTCTAAAATTGCGTACAGATGAAGACATCGAGAGCGGAGAACGCCTTGGTTTCCTCACGGTGCCCAGAGGGCGTGACGAAGGCCGAGCTAGCGCATGGATCGCTGGACCTAGCGCAGGCAAGACAGATACGGGCGTCACGAGAAGGTGGTACAAATGTACAAGACTAAAAATGAAAACAAGGGCACGCACGGCTGACGGCAGGGAACGCATGGAAGGAGTCGCTGAGCACGAGGGAAGAAAGAACGCGTGGGTGCGAAGAGACGAGCGGAGGTGTTTCCGTGTCTACCTGGAAATTCGCTTTCCGAGAAAATTGCCCCTACTAGATGAATGGCCGATTCGGCGCGAACAATATCCCCCTATAAATAAAAGGAGGGGGGCGTTTTCTGACCACCTTCTGCTCCCCCCCCCTTTTCTTCGGCACACACAAACACACGCACTGCAAGCGGGGAACCAAGTGCGGGCTTCACTTCACTGCGCGGCCAGAGGGGGAGAAGCCGAAGCACGCGAAGCAAGAACGGCGCCTTGCGGGCGAGCGCCACGATTAATGGGCCGCTATTCGGGATGCCAAAATTGCGAACGGACAAATAGGGCTCCGCACGTGGAAACGCACTCCCCTTATACGTGCCGGCGAGCTCTCGGCCGCGTCCACCTCGGCCAGGGCCTCGAACCTCGCGCCCGTTCGCTCGCTTCAGCGGGTATCGCCTCAGCGCTCGCTCTCGTCCACCTGCCGCCGTGTAGGCGCCCAGTGAGAACAGAATTTTGCTGTTTCTCGACGAGTACATTTTGCAGCACGGTCTAACCTAGAGAAAGCGATGCGAGCGAGAAAAGCGTCACAACGATGACCCTTCGTTCCCGTTAGCACGCGACGCAGGGCGTCAAGTGCAGTGCTGACCGTCTAATCAACTGCCTGCAACGCCCGAACGTTCGATAGTTTACTCCCATCAGACACTGTACTTATAAGCCGGCGTTATAAGCCTAGTTCAGCAGCACCCTATTGTATTGCAGCACTTTCACCAGTGTGCTTTGGCTCGACTCGATGATCAAATTTTCACACAAGAAAAGGAGACCACGGGAGCCTGGCCTCGTAGCTCATTAGACCAGAAAGATATACGAACCCTTATGCAATGCTAGAAGACGACTGACTTGAGTAACCCGCTGTAGAGAGAGAGAGAGAGAGAGAGAGAGAGAGAGAGAGAGAGAGAGAAGCAAGAGCATAAAAATACACTGCACCAAAGTTGTGGATGATCTAGCTTGATGCTTTTTCCATCTTTATTTTACGCCCCATTAACATCCCCATTGTGGAGTAGCAAATTAGACCGAGTCAAGTTCCCTTTCCTGCCTTCTCTCAATTGCCTGTCTCTCTCGTTCTTTTCGCGTAGTTCGTCGATTTCTATTTTTGGATGAACGTTTCCTCGTTAAATGAGTGATTAGACGTATGACACACGACGGCCTATACTCCCGAGGTGAAATGCAAAACATAAGCATAAAAACTTGCTCTCGCAAGAAAATAAGTCAGCGGAACGCTCCTTGGAGCGGTCGCATGGCGTATACAATAAGCTTTAGACATGATAATTCACGAACCAGTACGAATGTTACTCGGAAAAGTTGCCTTCCCCGAGAAGTTCACATCTGGAAAGATTACTTGCAAATGTACTGCTGTATACTTATTTAGAGCATGCAACCTCCATAAAAAGGTCGTTAATGCATAAACGGCGTACGGATGCTGGTTTTTTAGATGTTAGGATACCGCCATAGAAGTCTTAAACATCACAAGTTGGCGTACAAGTTTGGCAATGTGCCGTTCGGAAATATATTTTTCAGCAGCATAGAAAAGGCCGAATGATTTGGCCCAGACTAAGGATAGGTGTCTTCGTGTCACCGAAATACATTTTATCTTCTTGTAAACCCGTGTGAGCCCTTCGTCCAAAGCAAGAAGTTGAGTAAAATCTTCATCCATAGGAACAATTGAAGCGCGAGAACCTTTTGCCAATACAGCCCTTGTTTCTCAATTACAGGCAGCGAAGATTGAAAGAGCAGCAATTCACAATAATTCACAGAAATTGGCGAGTGATCGCCGATACACATTAGGCTCGCACAGCCAGTCTGTTCAGAGGGCCAGAACTAGGCTGCTACAAACTTTGTAAACGCCTCATAGAGTTTTCGAAATGCTAGCTTACACACTAACGCGACGGCCTTGGCAATTTTTAAGCCTTAAGCGTGAGAATGAAACCTTGATGCTGTTCGGTTGGATGCTGAAGATCCTGCCAATACGCAGTAGCAAAACGAAAGAGCTCTCTTCAAGTGAAACGAGTTCAGTGGGGACAAGCTTCATCTTCACACATGTGGAAACCCCATGTGCTTCCATTTACTGAGCCAACATCAACGCGAGGCTATCGATATGAAAGGATAAAAATGTGGAAAAGGAGAAAAAAAAAAAACGCGCGCGGAGAACCAACAAAGTGAAACACTCATGGGATTGGGGAAAAAAAGAACAAGAAAAAGGCTGGTGAATTTTTATTATTGGAATTTTTCAATATCACCCAGCTTCTAAAGGAGAAAGGTCATGGTAATGCCCAGGTATAGAGTCTGCAAGCATTTGCAGCTTACGACATCAAAAATTTAAAATGAATTGCCGCGAATAGAGATGACGGCCGTTTCATGAAACTTATATGCGGAGTCGTAGGCAAACGGCGCTGCAAAGACGCGAAGAGCAAGGTCAAAATGAACCGCGGGCCCGAAACTCCAGCAGTCCGTCAGCCGCCCCTCCTCTCTATCATCCAAACTTCTCTTGCGTTGCCAAAGGAAGACGCGAAAACACATATAACAGATCGGAAACCGAGAATGGCGACCTAAAACTTCACGAGAGGAGACGAGTGATGATCCCGGTGCCGCTCGAAACGATGAGTGCGCCGGGTAGGAAGAAATGGCTCGCCGTCCCAGCTCGGAGAAGAAAAATACGCGGGGAGCATGGGGAGAAGAAGCTGGTGCGGGAGATACGGCGACCCTGATCATAGGGCTGTCCGCCGAGAGCGAGCGACGGCGGTTCGAACCGTGAGCGATAGAGATCGCAATATCGAATTCGAGCTATCGGAATTTCTCTTATACGTGCGCCCGTAAAGAATCACTTGAAACGGCGGCCAGGGGCTCCAAGGCGGAAAAAGCCCCCGTCGAGAAATGGTCACTCTCTCTCTCTTGCCGCCGCCGCCGCCGCAGCGACGTCTTTGCCCGCGAATTCAGTCGGGGCAAAGGGGAACAGGGGGCTGATATGGCGCTCGTTTTTAGCCAATGGACGAGGCACTCGGGTCGAGAACGAGGCGCCTGGCCGACGTCGTAGCGAGGCTGTCGTCGGTCGCGTATGTACCACAGGAAGCAACACGACGTACGCTCCTATTAAAATTGTACCGCAGGTACTGTATCACACAATGGCGCTCCTTGTGTCATATTTCGCTCGAACACCAAGTCACCCGCTAAGCGTTGTACACTATAAAGTAAATGACTTCTCTTTCTATCCTCCTCTCCTACTTTCATTTAACTGCACCTGCACCTATTTAGAGGTAAGCTCTTAATGTGCGACTTGCGACTGTATATAATACCGGGAAGCGAAAATTCATGCTCGTATGTGTGGCTCTTTTTGTTCCTTTTTTAAGACTTTTCTATCGCCGTACGTGTAGGGCTGACAACCAGGAGCGACGGTAGCCTTCACTTCCAATCGTCTCCCTTACTTTTTCCCTCTCTCTCTCTCTCTCAGGAAACTAAAGTGGTAAAAGTGTGTACGTATATCTTCTGTCTTCGTCTTTTGTGGTCATTAACATTGCAAGGCTGTAAATCACATCATCATTGAACGGATGAGGGACCGAAATCACAAAGCCGTGCATAGGCATTAAACATAGCGAGAACGACTGCAAAATGAATGTAGTACAACGAAACAAGTGTGATTCGTCAATAGTGTCACGAGGCTTCAGAAGTATTGTGGGCCTTTAATAAATCGCTGAGTAGCTGGCTCCTGAACGGCGCGGGAGTCGGGGCTGGCTCTCGAGCGGCGAAGTTTTCTTTTCTTTTGTTTTTTTTTTCCTTCAACACGATGGCCCATGCCCACTGTGGGGGATTGGTCAAGAAGTCGTAGCCGCTGTTGCCCTCGACCCATTACATACAGCCCAAACATACGGCCATTACATACAAGTTTAGACACTTAATTTCGAGGAAGTGCCCATGAGGTGGTATCCACAATGGTGTATATGTAACAGGATACGGCGTGGTCAGACAGAAAAACAAAAAGTCGAATGACAAAAACTCGACTACTGACATACACACACATGGCACCTAAGGTCGACTCATCCGGAGTGCCGGACCCAGTTGGGGACCCAAAAGAGCCCGGAAAGCACTGTTCTACCCCTGTGAAGGAAAATGCGAAGCGAAGCTACGCGTAAAGCTTAGCCCGGAGTTAGAAGCAAACCGCGGTTTATGTAGCCCGAAATGAGAAGAAAGAAACGCGACGTAGCCAAGCACAGACATGCCCGTTGGCCCTGCGACCTCCAGATCACCAGGGCAGGGCCCGAGCTTTACAGCTTGCCCTGACAGGCGCCTCGGGGCCGCCTTTGTGCGACCACGACGAGCCGCGTTTCAAACCCCTCGCGTCTCGCGACCAAAACCAACGCACCAAGAAGGAGGCTGTGGCGCGCTCTCCCCGCCCTTATTGTCCCCCCCCTATAGAACGGAAAACCTCTCGTGGTGGGCAGAATAGCCGCTGCTGTGGCCCCACTCCGACTATCTGCAGCGCCACCACCACACTTTCATCTCCCACCTTTACTCCGAGAGAGAAACGATCTTCGGAGGGGTCGGCTCACCTGCGTCCCTCATGCCAAAGCGGCCGCCGCCAGTCTACAAGTACGGCGTGTGCGCCTCGGGCACCTCTCTCTGTCACCCCCCGCGGCGTCACGACGGGACTTCACGAACCACGGTGTCAGGGGGTACACCCCCTCCCCCTTACAGCACTGTGGGGCGTCGGCAACGATCACGCGCGCGCGTGCCACACGTGGGGAAGGTGAAAGCCGAGAAACAGGCGGCAGCAACCGCGATCTCGAACACCTCCCAACGTTTCTTTGAGAATTTATTTTTGTTATTACTTTTTCTCAGAGTGCTCCGTTAGCGACAATATAATTGGAACCTTGAGGCGTAAGCTCGCAACATGTGACTCGCGTCTCCCGTCGAGGATCGCGTGGCGCCTCACAATGCAGGCGCTCGCCACTGTCAATGCGCAGATGTGACACCTCCTTTCATGGAGTCCCGTTGTCGTACAGGCAAACTTCCTACTGCCCGCCAGACGCCTTCGTTGTTACGCGCTTCTTGTGCAAGAGAAGGTATTACTGTCGTTTTTTGTTTTTGTTTTTTTCTTGACACAAGTGTAGCGACTGTGTACAGCGTCACTGGCTTGCGTTCGGTGGTAAACAAAATATTTGCTAAGGTGATTTCGGATGTAATCGGCGCAGTAAATGGAACTTCGGGCGGACAACGGAAGAGTTGCAGCTTTCGTAACGTACACGCAAACATAAAAGATGTCTAAGCAATTAATTTGGCAATTCAAATGTAACCGCAAATAACCCATTTGCAAGGTCATAGCAAATTACGTAATGGCGTTCTATTCGGCAGAAATATATCACCGGTAGCAGCCCTAGTTGGTTAAGGAGCAGACGGAACGAGCCTGAATGTTTAAGAAAATACCTGCCCAAACACCAAGGCTACCAGAATCCTTATCGTAAATACGAAAAAGTTACGTCTCAACTAAATTCGGTATCGAAAGAAACTTGAGAAGAAACTAAGGACGCCAAGAACTACCAGAAGAGCCACTTAACGAGAGATTGTACAGGTGTAACATTAAGCGACATGAACAGGGCAATATGGAATAGACAGCAAACGGGTGTAGCTGGCGTTCTCGTTGATACTGAAAAAAACGTGACCCTCAGACTCCTGTTTTGGCAGGTCCCGTCACGTGTAGAGCAGTTAACCAGGGCAGGTTCTAACAGTGTTAAAATAATGTCAATGGCGGAATAAAATGCATCGGCATGACGTTATTTAAACGCATGCACTAACACAGCAATGAGTCAACAGATTGTAAGCAGGGCTGCTGAAGATCAATAAGAGCGGTGTTCATCTTAAGTAGATATAAAACATGCTGGCTATGGTAATGATTTATATGCGTTTAATACACAGAAAAATAAAAGATTACAACTATGTCCAATAAACAATGTTAAATGATACAATCGAAACCGTTATGCATGTAATGCACAGTAAACTGCGACGACAGCTGTCCTTTACAGCCATTCCGAGATCGTAAATGATGCCCAGAGTGAAATCACCACTCTTGATAATAGCATGCATGCTGCTAGTAGGGTGCAAGACGCACTTGGGTGTGTTGATATATTTTTCTTTTCCCGACGTGCGAGCGGCCCGCGGTCCTCCCTCAATGAAAATGGGTGGATGACTTCTTCAGAACATCAATAAAGTTGATTACCTACGTACCTACCTACGTCAACACGGTTGCGTGCGGCGATAAGGCATACTGATATGGACATTACCTGTACCGCCCGAAGACGCCGTCCGAGCACCCACCTCACCAAACAAAGCAGATACGGTTGTGGGCTTACCTGCAATGAAAAAAAGAAACGAAAAACAGTAAGTTCAGAGCGAAAACTGCCACTGTAGCTGATTGCACCTTCTACACCTGCCGCGTTTTTATCTTGATTAGTTTCAATGACTTACTAATTTATTGCAGTAGGAATATATCTCCTCTTTTCCTATGCATAACATGGCAAACTGAAGTTGCGTAGTTGCTTCTTGCCTCAATCTTCCCACAGAGACACGTGCACAATAGGGCAAGTCCGCCAATCCAATGCTTACCTTTCACCTTACGAAATGTTTTCAAAGATAAATAGTAACAAAAGCACCGACTGACAATTTATGTCAAGTGCGCTGAGAAACAAACAAGAACATCAAATTCAAATAAAATTGAGCGTAATGACCACAAATCCTGCTTTTTCCCTTTTAAGTCCATGCGTATTGTCTCTGAAGCCGTTGCCCTCCTCCTCGTATATTTTATGGAGACTTCAACGCCCACCATTCGCTGTGGGGTGACAGGAGATAGGCGCACGAGGAAGAGAAATAGTTGAGGCTATGGATGCGGAGAATCGGTGTACGGAAAATGAGAACAAACAAACGCTCTTTATGCCACCGAAGTCATGCGGCGTCGCCGATCTCAAACATTCTGTTCAGGGCAGCTATAGCTTATCTGATCATGCATGGGGACCATGGTGTGCAAGCGCACTGCGGTCCCTGCCTTGTTCGGTTGCTGGTGCGAAGTGGGAGACCTAGTGCACTCTTGATGACTTTCTTGATCGCTGCGTCTAGCTTCTTTAATTGGGTCTGTGTCCAGTTATACATGGAAGCCGCATATGAAATATGACATAACACGAAAGAGTGGATCAACCTGATAAGATTGTCCTCTTTCATGCCTTTTTGTCTCCCTGCAAGTCGTCTGATCATCCGGTATGCGTTCTCTGTCTTGAAGATAACATTCCCATGAATCCAAATGAATCGGCCAACAGCGTTGCCCGCGAACTTACGGACCGGGCCGCTTTTACATATGGCTTTGATTCTGCTGGATTCGAAAATCAACAACGGGATACGCCCACGACATATAATGAAATTACTAAACATTACTATTTGGGGAGGAGAGAGTTTCCACCCCCTCACAGTAGACTAAACAGAGCACAAGCGGTCACACTTAGACAATTACAGACACAGTCTTATTACTCACCAGCACAGGCAAAAGCATGGTACGATATAAAAGATATGGATGCTGTTTGCAAGGCATGCAAGAAAGAAGTATGCACACTTGAGCATATGCTCTGGGAGTGTGGGTCGCTTGGCCCTGGCATTTCCCGGGAACGGTTTACAGGGATGATAAAGTCTCACGACCATATTCCCCAAGTCCTGGCTGTCCAGTACGCCCATGACAGGGCTGGGAGGCTTGACCTCCCAGTCCCGACATGGGATTAGCCAGGCAGGTGGCAACACCCTGTACAGGACGTATAAATAAAGTTATTTCCATCCATCCATCCTTGTTCGGTTGTGCACAATTAAAGAGAAGCAAACTTCGTTCCCATAACTGCCTTTAAGGATCGTCTAGTCACCAGGCAGGTGGCGTTCCAGCATCTTCTGAATCCCCAAGTCTCCAGCAAGAGCGGCGCCACAATGAGTTCGACAGAAATGACAGCGCATCTGGAGACAGTCCTCTTAAAACCGAAGGCACATTCGTCCGCGCTCAAACCGAGAGAGGCAATACAGCGCGCGCAGATTTCAGTGCAGGTAGCCGCCACCATAATGGCCTGTCCGACACAGCTCCTGCGATGGAGCAGCAAGCCGGGAGGATCGAGACACGTCCTAAAGACCGGACACGACTGGACAAACACACTGAACCCCTAGCCGGACCCCGCCGGGCATGACACTGCAGAATCCAAGCTCTGGCGAGTATAATGCCGCAGAGAGTAAGAAGAAAAGCAAACCCGGCCATAGGAGGAGGGAGGCCGCTCCTTTCTCGCGGATTTTCATTTCCCCGAGCTTCGTCCTTTAAAGAAAGGCGAGCGGCCATCGAAACTGACTGCGGGGCGGAATGGCCGCGGCCGCCTCCCCCACAGCAAACTCCGAGAGCGGACACATATATTAAAGCTACGAGAGTTGTCGAGCCAAAAAATGCGAAGAAGACGAACAAGCAGTCAGCGGGGACACAGCAGGGAAGAGCGGATGCGAAGAAGGCGACGCTGCCGGCAAGATAAACAGGGCCGCAACTATCGCGAGCGTGCGTGTGTGTGTATATATATATATATATATAGATATATATATATATATATATATATATATATATATATATATATATATATATATATATATATATATATATATATATATATATATAGCTGTTGCTTCGGCAAAAGTCAACAGAGCGCGCACCCGCTCGGGGGCGTACGCATCCCGCACAAAATGAAAAATAATAAAAAAATCTCATATACTGAGGGTTGGCTACTGAAGTAAAGGCATGCGCTCGCTTCGAATTACTGCCGACGACCCTGAGTCAGAGAGTGTCGAACTTTCGAGAGAATATCCCAGAGTATAATATTGACCGCAATAGCATGCAGTTGAAAGTTAAACAGTCTGTTTGCCGTCGTCGCGTGCCCCAGCCTTTTATATCGCACTGTGATCGTCAGGTCAGCCCCTCTATTTCACCTTTTTTCCAAATGACACAGATCGACTTGCCCGCCAGCGTCAATGGCGTCAATGGGAATCGACTTCAGCGTGTCAGCGACAATGCGTGCGCTGGAGCAGCGAATCCATACTTGCGGGCCACTACAGGCCTTCACACAACGTTCACGTCGAATTATCGGGTATTGCGTGTCATTGTCTGCCACACTCATTAAAATAGTGGTGTGCATGCATGTATATTGAAGAACATGTAGAACAAGCAGTACCCGGAATAAGACGCCGCTGCGCAGATTCCCAAAGGGAACTGGTTTCAGAAAGACCGTATATTTACGAAACAAGATGGCCGTGTACGATGTGAAAACATAACGTTTACTTAAATAAGTGGGTTTAAGGAGAAGGCATCGCATGTAATTCCGCCAGTGAATATTCCTGATTAGACGATTTCCGCTATGTGAATGGTATATTCATTTTCTTAATGTCCCTCTCAGACAGACGTTTCGGCGGCGCATGTGACAATGCCCAGCATATATCTACCGCCCATCAGAAGTATCGTGACTGTGGTTGCATAGACAAGGGCATTACCAAAATACCGCAAATTATAGTCCACCGTTGCCACAAGTGCAATTATGTGCAAGCGTCCCAAACGCAGCTACTTTGGCCAAGCAGTCGAGACAAGTAAGCAGTGCCTTCTTATATTCATCTTGCTCCTTTTCTAGCTCTTCTCTTCAACACATCTTTCTAAGATATTACGCAAACCAAAAATTCATTAGGGAACTAACAATTACGTTCCACTGATCTGCGGGAGATTCAGAGGGATCAGGGATTCTGAGAACTTGGCGGCAATATTTGACACAGGTATGCTCCCAATCCGGTAGTAAAATACATCTGCACGAAGTAAACCGTAGACATACAATAATGTCTCCACGCGTCAAGTTCTCCACAAAGACACACAACATACTTCTTCTGAGGAGAAACTTTCTTCTCCACCTACTGGCCACCATAGATGGGACGCCAATATTCATAACACACTTAAAAAAGCAACGTGATATCGGCAGCCACATACGCATAGGTAAACACAGCTCCTGACTCTTGAAGCTACACAGAGCCGAAGGTATACAAATTCTGACTCTCTTTAAGTCGAGGTACACGCTGACTGTCCTACGTCGAGAGCCAGTGTTGATCGATGTAAAACTTCCTGTAAATATATCTTATGTGTAGTCTCCTTGAATTCTTGTGAAGCGTCTATTAAGTATCCGCAAGATGGCAATTACCAAAGAAGGCCGAGGCACTAGGTCACGAAAGGGACCTTTTACCTTCAAGCAAACTGGTTGTGGCGATATGAAAAAGCTAGAGGTGGAGATGAACAAACCTCGAAGACGCAGTTGAGAGGATTCATGCAAAGATGTTTTTCTCAAGAAAAGAGAAAAAAAGACTATATGCATGAGGTAGCACCCCGTGCAAGAAAACAGTTATGAAAAACAATACAACAGCTCCTTCTGCCTTCATCGTGAACTAAGCGCGTTTTGTTAGGCGCTGCCTCTGATCGGACGAGATTTCTCAGCCAAAATTAGCAAAAATCCCTTTCGCGTGGTTACCCGAATGCGCAAGGGAAATTTATTTCGCCACACTCACCTTATAACGTTGACGCCTCGTACGAGGGTCTGTCACGGCAACAGCAAAGTTCAGGTAGAAACCACTAGGTATCCTGAAACGCTAGCTGTGCATTCAGAGGGCACGAGCCGCGGCCTATTCAAGATGCACATATGATAACGAGGAACCAGTGAGCTGAACCCCTTTCATGACTGTTTAATAAATACGAACGAGAGCGCGGTAGAAGTATGCAGAAAGGAGGAAAATGAGTCGGCGAGGGCACCAGGCATGTTTCAGAGGCCACCACAACGTGGAAGTTTACCGAGAACACTCGCCCTCTTCGTCTCTCTCTCTATCTACAGCGGAGCAGGTTTTCTTTACAGATTTCATTATTCATATAGGCGCTATGCACTTCACGGCCGAACTCAAAAGCGCCGCCCCAGCGACTTCGCTATTGGCTCACGCCGCCCAGCCGCCCGCTCAACCGTGCGAAACCCTATAGGGTGACATCACGTACGCCTTCGCGCGACGCTTCATAACGCGGTGGCGAAAGGCGGCCTGTCAAAAGTTGACCGTCAGCTTCTCTGACAGCGCTCAGGCGAGACACGTGCGGGGAGGGGCGCACGGAACACATCTCTTCGACGAGGCGCCTATTCAAGCAGCTCGATCTGCGCGGCCGCAGCGAGACGCAGAGAGAAGAAACGGTTGAGTTGTCAAGCGAAAATGAAACAGCGGCACACACACACATGGCCGAGACGTGACGTTCGGCCGCCGTTCCATTGTCATACGGCGGGAGCGCGATCTTTTTCCCTTCGACGATCGACCCAATTATTACCGCGCGCGGATAAAGCCGAACCAGTGAGAAGGAGTATGTAGGGTCGACGCTGTAACGATCGACGTGTCCGCGCGCGCATGTGTCGCGTGACGATAGCGAGACGCACGCATCTGCGGCCGAAAGAGAAAACCGACGGGACACGCCTGTGTATTGAAGAGGACGCGTCATGCAGTGGCGCGCGTAAGGGTTTCCGGCCAATAGGGCTGGGCGACTCGAGCGCGCTCGTTAACAACGAATATGCGAACATACTGCACGTGTATGAAATAACAAGATGTAAAGGGCGGCGCGGCGCGGCTTGACATGACATGAGGCGTCAAGTGATAATGCCTATGGTATCTCACTCAAACCAGCGACACTATGTGGATCTGACGGCTACAATGAGAAGCCAAAAGCACACGTGATTACATGCATATAATGGTACGTCAGTCGAGGTGCATGAAAGTAAACACCGAGCCGGTCAGATGACAAGGCGAGGACGAGAGCGTATACAGATCGGTGTCTTGTAAATATCGTGCAGGGTGACGAGACAAGAAGCCTTCTAAGAAATCACACGAACTTCTTCTGATGCGACTTAGCATTTTGCACATGTTAACAACGAAGTGGGTGTTTACGGCTATCATGTCCAAAAAACTGCGAGGTTGAAACATTCATTACCGGTTGGTCAGAAGGAGCAGCGTTAGACAACAACAACCTGTTGCAGAGAAGGTCACTGGACACTGAAATGCCGATTGAAAATCAACAAGAAAATGACCTGAACAGGGCACGCCCTTTTAGCTTGCAGGCAGCAGCCACGTGGGAAAAACCATCGGCAATATTTGACTAAATGAAACGGTCTAGACGGCCAGGCCATCCGACATAATACAAGGGGCGAAATCTGATACGGAACGGCTTATTGGCCCAGCTTCCACAGTGAATGAACTGTCTCTGTATGCTTTTATACAGGTGGTTGTGGTGAACTGCGCCGAAGTGTCCAAAACTGCCAAACAACGACTCATGAAAGACCGCTTAAAGCGCGCCTGCGAATTACGAAATCGCGAACGACGCTTCCCAACAATATTAATTAATTAATTTTGAACGACATTTCAGTATCAGCGGTCAATATCACCCCTGGTATACTAATACGACAAGATGGCAACACGCTTAACAAAGATCTGTGTGGTACAGCTCGCTTTTTCTTATGAATAGTCCCAACAGAGGGACAAGAGGCGTGTGTAATACAGTAGCTCAGACAGGGAATATTGTTCGTAACAATCGAAGAGAGACTTTCCTAAGAAAAGGACAGCCCCGGGTTCAGAAAATAAAGACCTGTATTTGTTAAGCGGTTTGTAAGACGACTCGCAATAACAACTGTCAGCCCAATCGTAGTATAGACCTACTCCATGTTTGTAAACAGCGGTAGGCGCCGTCGACATACTGAGGCGCTTG
This sequence comes from Rhipicephalus sanguineus, assembly GCF_013339695.2. Classification (NCBI taxonomy): domain Eukaryota; kingdom Metazoa; phylum Arthropoda; class Arachnida; order Ixodida; family Ixodidae; genus Rhipicephalus; species Rhipicephalus sanguineus. The sequence continues at coordinate 34,314,580 of NC_051180.1, forward strand.
TAGCGACGTCGCGGCGCGTAGGTTCCGCCCAGTCCAAAGCTCGCCACCGCCCTCTATGATCACGTGACAACCGGCACAGCAGCTGCAAAGCTGCCTCCGAGCACCGCGCGTCGGGGCGACTCCCACGTGTTTACAAGGGACGGCCAGGCGGCCGCGACAGAGGAAGTTTTCGTGGCCCCCAAAGGACTCTGAAATAAATATATAAAAACTATGTTGACGTGCAACTCTAGCTATGATGACCTCACCATAACATCAGGTATCTTGGCGCCACGAATGTGACTGATTCGCGAAATGCCATCGACACGACACTGCTGTAGTACACCTGTACGTATTTATTTGGTAACTAATGCAAGAACAGACCTAGCCCCGCAAGACGCTCTTTGCTATATCGTATGAAAATGTGCGGAGTAACATTACGAACAGGTCCGTAATCGTTACGGTAAGTCCTCGCACATAAACAAATTTACCGGGTAAGTTACTCATTCAAAAGTGAAAGGCGATCTCGGTGACACTTTATTCGGCGATACAGCTGCGATAACGTATTAAACAATTACTACATGTCATGGACAAGGCTGCTACATATCTGTCAGGTTCACTAACCGCGGGTCGCGGCTCTGCCCGAACGCTGAAGTCGAGACCGCGAAGGCCTAGAGCCCGTAAACAGACTCGGAACATTTCACGCTTGCAGTTCGCCTGTGGAGTGTGACAGACATGGAAATGTCTTAATGTGTATCGCAGCCAGAACAGCCGTGTCCAATGCACTTGTGTTGCGTGTGTCATCGCAGCCGCAGAAAATTTGGAAAAGTGTAGCCGAAGTCGTGCTTTCGATCGCTGCTTCGTTAATGAACCGAGACACTACTTTAGTTCACGCGAATACTACAAAATCCTTTTGACCCCTCTGACTTCCACATTTTTTCAATCGTGATGAATTCTCCGCATATTACAAAGCTACCACCGCTTATGTAGGTAGACATGCTTCCAATGGCTCCACGCAAGGCTAAATGCCAAAAAATGTGGTGCGGGACGTAATGATGACACACTTTTGACAAAGCTAATCGTTTTCGTTAGATAAAACGAGCCGCGCAAACCGCTCAATTTTTATCACATAACCGATGAGCCGGTGTCGCAGACTAGTTGTCATGTTTAGAAGCTGCGGCCAATTTCTTGCGACGGTGTTCGTAAAAAGAAAGCGGACAGAAGCTTACATCGCCTCTTCTGTGCCTTTCTGCGTAAGTAACCGCAACGTATCTCGTCGGCAGACCGTTTTTTCTTCGTTGTACAACGGCACACAGCGCACGCACCAGCGAAAACACGGCAGCAACTGCGGTAGGCACAGCGGCTTTTGCCTACCGCGCGAAACTAAACGCCCGACGACAGCGCCACCGCATTTTCGTGACGTATGTCCGGTGGAATTCATCTATACCGAACACAATGCTAGCTAATAACGTCACTAATCCGACAGCTTTAAGAAAGCAAATAGCTTATGATTACGCCCGGTATCATGGGTTTCTATAGATCAAACGCGTGTTGTGTCTGGGAAAGTGTTGCTATGTTACAGAAACGCAGGATCCAACTGGCAATCAACAGCGTCTGAAGGAAAACCGATAGCCCACATACAACAAAACGCACACGAAAATGCAAGCATCACTGCCACACGGTGCATGACAGCACCAAGGAAGAACAGGGCCCTTATTCACAAAAACGTCCTACGTTAAGAATTTTCGTAAGATAATATTTCAGCCAATCACGATCCGGGACATATCACTGGCGAAGCGCGCTGACCGATGGGAAGACGCATTTAGGAAAGAGAGATTTTGCGAATTCGGTCCCAGAACAGCTTCAGCAACGACTGAAGAACTCTACGGAGAGATTGCACTCATGAATTGACGGTTCCTTAAAGATACGCGTCGAAGTTGATTTTCTCCCAGTGATGAAATTTTGTAATGCCAAAGAACAATTTCAAAGTCATTCTTGCCTCGCCTGTCCTTAAGTTTTCGAGTTTTCGCGTGATCTGTCACTAGTGCATACTGCACGCATTAAAACATGAACGAACAGGTATTATACCAATACGCCACATTGCTTAGACAAATGAGCGAAATCAAATGGTTCTTTGTCAGCTGCAACAAGAACTGTAGCACGCGCAAGACAATTGAGCGCTGCAGAGAACGTTCTTACATCTTCGAGCGAAAGCGATGCTGAGTAGCCGCACAGCCATCGCCATCACGAGCGATGGAAACCATAGATGCCGTTCGTTGTCGTTTCTGCCCAGTGGTCTTATTGGCGGAGACAGGCAGAGGGGATGCAGTCGCACGGGAAACGAAAGGCAACCGAAAACGGCCAAATAGAAGGAACAGCGGCAACAGCGCTCAAAGGAGGTAGCCGAACGCGCACTCCAATGCGGGCGGCAGGCTGCAGTCGGCCCGCCGCCTCCCACTTTTCGAATTTAGAGAAATCGAATCACGCGAACGCCCGGCTCGACGAAGAAAAGAAAGGCCGCGCCGCAAGGCGGCAGCGGCGGGTGCCCAAAAGCGACACGCGTAAAAAAGTAAAAAATAATAAAAGTACACCGACGGGTGCCGCTCGCGAATCAAAGGAGATAAGAACGCCCAGTGCGCACGCGCGTCTTTTCGCAACACGGAAACCATTTTGCCGCCAGCGCTTGGCTCGGACCAAGCCGGCCAGGCAGGCGACTTTTTATTTATTTCCCCTCCTCTTTAGGCGGACCCTCTTCTTGACTGCATTCCCTTCAGCGAGCATGGCTGTTGCTTCTTTTCCGCCTCCTTTGCGAGTTCGGAATCAGAAGCGACGGCGGCGAGAGACGCAGAAGCCGCCTTCATCGCGGATTCCAGCGGCAGGCCCCCGCCTCCGCGTCTTATTTGATTCAGAGAAAAAAAAGAGAGGGTAGGCCGTCCTCCGAGAGCGCCACAGCAGCGGCAGCAGCTCCTTTTTCCTCGTCTTCTTTCGCGACTCAAGGAAATGAAGACGCTCGCGTCACGCGCTCCCTTGCCCACGAGGCGGCGAGTTGCACCACCGCGGGGACCAAAAAAAAAAGGCAAGCATTGAACGAGATAACATGGGAATGAAAAAAGAAAGGTAATGAAAGAGACTGCGAAGCCCTGTGACAGGCATATTGACGACTTCACACGCGCCCGCCTTCTCTTCGTCCCCGTTTTCCTCTCCCCTCGAGTTGCCTAGCGTGCTCCTTTATATTCGCATCCCCTCGCAGTCACTCTCTTCTGGACGGACCCGCTTCGCAGCATCTTCCTCTCATTGCCATGGCCATTCTCCATCTTCCCAGGCAACAGCGAGGGCTGAAGCCCGAGAGTCGAGACTGTGCGTCCTCATGAAACGCAAAAGCGGTGCTCCGGGCGTACGCGTAACACGGTTAGGGCGACAGAGATTCGTTTCGGCGACAAGAATCGCTCCTATAAGAAAGCGAAGTTTCGACAACGGCGGCAGGAACCGTGCAAGAGTGATATTCACTGTAGAACGCGCATAGAGCGTAAAAAGCGTTCATATACACTGCGAAGCAATGCAGCTCCACAAAACTTTCGCATCGTCGTTCCCCGCCACCGAGCTATTCTAAGGCTAGGTCAGCCCGTAACTAGCCTCAACCTTAAGTCCTCATCACACCGACATGACAGTCCAAATGTCGCATGAAAGTTACGCATGATATTCACAGCAATAAAGTGCACTTAATTGCGATAATGCTGACATAGGCACTCTAACGTGAGGGCTGACGTTACGTCGCACCATAAGTTACCCTTTAAACGGGAGTGTTGTCGACGTGCCTGGTAAGCCCACGATGTGCACACAGCTACTACACTTACAAAAACACGTCGATCCACCTCGTAACGCATCCATGGCTCAAGGCGATATAATACAGCATAGAAGTACTCGCTGACTGCTTCGCATGAAATCGATTCCCACAACGCGTAGAATCTGCAGAATTTTTCTCTCCCGTTCCACGAACCAGGATGTAGAATTTCGCCGTTTGCTTCAAGTGAACCCCTGTGAAATTTCTATAGATGGCTTGCACGTGACGTCATGGAGGCAGCTTCTGAATGTACTGGTACTCCACGATGGTGGTTTTGATGACAAACAAATTGCGTCAATGTGAAAACGACGTAGCAGGAACGTCTCTGTGCGTGCATAATGAAAGAACCTTCATGTGGAACATTATTGCGGCAGCACAAACGTCGCGTCTCCACATGCTGGTGCTCAACATACGGGGTTTCCGTGACGTCGGTGCAAGCCATCTATCGGTTATGCAGACACCCGCTTTTTCGCGCCCTACGTGCACCTGCCCCGTGATTCCCGCCTTTCTGTCGCTGCAGCATTTCTTCCCTCCCAATTAAACCTGACATCAGCTGCGAAAGCCTCAGCGCAAACACACACGCGCCGCGCGAACCAATGCCGGACGCGGCCTGTCTTGCCATCGTTTCTCCTTCTCCCACCGCGAGGCGCCACGGGTGCAGAACTACTCCGGCGTGGAAAATGCTGTCGGCATAAATGAGCCGCGACTCCGGCTGCGGTGGTAATGAAAAAGAAACGGCCAGCCTTATGATGTCCTTTTAACACGACAACGGGAGCGCTATACAACGGCCACGGAGAAGGTTGCAGCGGACGGCCGAGTCCTATCGTGAAAGTCTAAGCGAGCGCAGCGCAAGAAAAATAGCAAACACAAACGGAATGTCAAACGTGGAATGCAGAAAAAGGAAAGAATATGGCGTACTAGTACAACAACAAGAAACGACCAATAAAACACAAACAAAGAACGAGGGTGTGCAGAGAGTGAAAGCGGAGGGACTGCAGAGTAGGAAGCGTGTTTTAGCGGAGCTGGACGCACTGCAAGGACAAGAGCAGCGCTAAGAGTGAACAGAAGCTACGCACAGCGCGGCAAGCGGTAGCCGACGAGGGAAGCGAGGGCGCCCACCCCGTGAACGGACGCCGCGACCCGAAATGCAGTAATAACAGTAATACATGCTGGCGGCCAAGAGCGCGAGTGCCGCCGCTGAAGAAGATGACGCCGACGTCGATGCACTGGGAGAGGAGAAAGCAGCCGCGGTTCCCGACGGACGCTCCCTTTCTCCCTATCCCATTCCCTTTCCTCCTCGTTTTTCTTTCGCTCGCCATCCCGGTGTCGGCGGCAATGATGATGGTATAGTGTTATGATGGCCTCGCCCGCGCGATATAGTCCCGATTGTGGGCCGCCGCCATCCTTCGTCAGCAGCGCCGAAGAAAAGTTTAACGGCGCCCCATACCCTGTCACGCTCATACTTGTTCCGCCCCGCCCCTCCTCCCGGAGAATTCCCGCTTCAGATCCAGCGTTCAGATCAAATGAGCACGACGCGGAAATAGGTGCTCTTGGCTGTTTTGAGTAGAAAACGTCACATATCACACGAGAGAGGGGAAATGCAACCGTTCCGGGGGCCAAAGTATATACCGATCTCTGGGAACACGCCAAGTAAATCATTTCACGGCACATTCGCCAGGCAAGCACCGAGGCCCATTTCGCAATTCGGGACAAAAGCAGCGGCGCTGTGGCGCGCCATGAAAATTGGAACTTCGAAGGAAAACGTTACAGCTCCTATGCCGACGCTCATCAGGCGTTCGTAACGTTGTATAAACAGCTCTAGCACATTGCACTTAGCAACATAGGAGTGCTGAAAACCCGGATTAGTGAACACCTTTGAAGATAATTACCGTCTATTTCGAAATCGTTATCATATACTTAAGTCGCCGTATGAACAATTGTCTGTGCGCGACCTTAGTCGCTATTTCTGCCAAAGTGTGACAAGGAGAAAAATTCAAGACATTATGCGGCAGAACCATCTGTGTAATCAACATTTCACAACGTGTTGGATGTCGCAACAGACGGCCACACAAAGAGATGGCTAAAGGCATCAAAATGTCTGACTGGCTGTTCGACGAGGCAAGTTCCGGAAACAATGGTGACGACATATATGGGTTTGTTTGTTTCTTCTAATGCTTACAGTCAATATTTAACCTGTACATGAGCTTTCCAGCCTGTGAGTTAATTATTTCTTATAACGACAACCCAGCTTACTGGGATAATCATGTCAAACAGCTTTACAGCGAGTAGCTGCTCGTTATCAGCATTGCAACCTAGCAACACTTGCGTCAATGAGCTACTAATGTTATGATAGCTGACCTGTGTTTGCAGGATAACTTAACCTCCCCAGAGAAAGAGAGGGGGGAGGGGGAGGGGGTAAGGGAGAGAAAGGGCGTTTAACCGGAGGAGATGACCAAAATCCTGAGGATACTATATATAACTTCGCCGGTGCGACAGCTTTTCTCGACAGCACTGTGGAAGCCACAGCACCGGAGCGCATGCCTGCTACCGCGCCAAAAAAATAGTACTAAAGTTTACTGATGATTTCCTCATTTGCCTTGCTGAAATAAATGCTGCTTTATTTATTCTGAGACTCAAACAGTTGCAGGAAGCCGTAGGTAAAATACAGTTATTGTTCACCTTGCGAAAATGCCTTCCTCTTCTTCTTTCCATTTCTTAGACAGCACCACCTTTTCAGCAAGCCCGTTTTCCAAAGTAAACTTGGTGTCCATGACGTAGTTGGTTAGTGTGCGGCTGAAAACGCGCTGTTTAGTTCTCCAAGAAAAGAATACTCGTAATATGATCCTAAAATGTACACTGAACAATCGGAATGTTTCTCCCATTCACATTTTTCGTGTACGTAGTTTTCTAAACGCGTTAACGATGCGAGCGAGCAAAACCGAAATCAACCGCAAGCTGCCGTACTACTTTCGGAGCAGCACGAATGTGCGAAAGCCCCGCCTCTGTAGCCTCCGCTCCAGTATCAATATAAATTGTCGCCCAGTACAGCCGACAGAAATGGAGCATCAGTACAATCTCTGTACGGAGCCCTACGATGGGCAGTAAGCAGCACAGCGTTGTTATTTCCTGTGGAAGGTGCCCATTGATGGACACAGGAGCTACACTCATTTTGAAAGGGTGCAGGTACATTTGAAATCAATCGAAAAATCAGATGCCGCTGACACTGAGGATCAATTTCTCCCTTATTTACAGCGCAATCGGCGCGCTACATTTGCAGTTGCAAAGGCGGCGTACGATGTTGACGAGGCTGGGGAGCTTTCATACACACACGCCTCCCGGCCGAGCGGGAGCCGCGTGTGTGTATGAAGGCTCCCTAGACGAGGCAGTCACAAACGCACAGATCATAGAACACCGCTCTATGCCGATGTTAGTTCATCACATGTCTCTCACGTATTGATTCGGTAGAAACCATGAATAAGAATACCCAAATGAAGCTTTTCACGAGCAACAGTAAATTAGTAATCAGAGGCTAAATTCACAGTTTTTCGGTGTTTGCTGTCGGCTGGGTGCTTTCACTAATGATTTGTCCAGCATGACTATTTGCTGAAATTTCCTCTTACAAACAATTTCTGTGTGAGTAGAGAAGAAGAAAGAGGGAGGAGGAGGGCGATACAGGAAAGGCAAAGATGTTAACATGAACCAGTTTATTATCCTACACACGGAGAGGGGAGTGAGGGGAACATTCTGTGAATACGGGCCCCGATTACCGATGCAAGCAATAATAAAGCGGCACAGATATATGCACGGTTCTACTGGTTACAGAATACAATGGATCTGTCCTGTAATGTCGTCGTTTTACAATGTTTGTCACTAATTGTACCATCTGTTTTAACATGTTGTCCATTCACTTCAACGTGTTTTGCCGGCTAACTCAGATATATCCATTAATCGTTAAGAGCGAGAACATTGGGCACACAGTATATACCTCGCGAGTTTCTCGATTGTTTCAAAGTTCAGCGCGCGTACAGCTGCTATTTTTCGCAAAAGAATGGAGGACATATGTTACAGCTTCGAGGATTGAAAAGGCCGTCCCCTCCGTAAGGGGCGTAGCGGTTACGTTCTTTCCGCGGACGTCAGAAACACACCACCGCCATGGGAATGTGCCCCCGAAGGGCGGGCCAGCGTCCAGGAATCTCCAAGCAAGCACGTCCACAGTTCGGAACGGAACAAAGGCATCGCCGCACGACGGGCGACCGATGAGCGAAACAAGCGCGGCCCGCACCGAATGGGTTCCGCCAAGAAAACAACGGCTCCGCTGCCATCAACAAACGGCGCGGGGGTGAGGGGGAGGACCCAAAAGGTATACGGGGGCAAAACGGGATGCCGGGGGAAGTAGAGGACGGAAAGGAAGGCCGAGGAGCACCGTTGCCCACGGCGGGCCTCCTCGAATTTATGACGCTAATGGGGCGACCTCGCTGGCGCTGACACTGCGGAATCGATGCGGGTGCGTGATTAATGCGAAAGGTGGCTCCTCTAATCCGCTCCTTCCCTCGAACCTCCGAGGCGCTGCTGCTGCTGCTGCTGCTGCTGCTGCATGCGCCGGTACTGGGGCTGCTGCTGTTTCTGCTGCATTTCCTAGTCCCGTATATATCTTTCGCTCCAGAGAATATGACCATTCGCGTAATGAGAACGTTCCGCCTGGGCGTCCAGGACCCTCGCTCGCGCGCGCACGCCTTCCGCGCGCCCCTGTGTTCCACGGCCAGCGGTCCGGGTCGGCGATGCAAGGGGGGCGGCAGGAGGGGAAGCCCGGGAAAGCGGCGCGTTGTTTCCAAGGGAACAGATGAGTCCGCCCCAGTGAGTCCGCAGCAAGGACCGAGTCTCCGCGAGCGCGTTTCGGGAAGGGGCCTGGCTCCCTATAACCCCGCTGGCCCTTCTTCCCGAAGTCCCGCTCTCGCGTCGAAAGCGTGCGCATGAATGAGCGGCCGCCGTCTCATTACCGCGCAGCCCAAACTCGGTTTTGTGCGCCCTGCCCCTTTACTTCCAGAGACGCTGCGCTCGGGGGGACCTCGTCCGAAGGCCAGATTAGGCTCCTCGAGTTTCCTGCTTCTACGTTTGTTCTTCCATATGGACGAGGCTACTGGTGGTTCAACGGGTGAAACAGGCGGCAACGCGAGCATGCACGTACACAAGCTGGGTAACTATACAGAAATGACAACCTTAGGAACTGACCACATAAGGTGGTAGCTCCCAAAAGTGAGTGGTACATGGCGCACAAAATGAGAAGCACCAAAATATACATGCAACTGTTATCTGAATGTTATTAACCACACTAAACACACTTCATGGTTCTCACAATTAAGATGAGATGTATTAGGGCCTTGGACTATAGTGCCGAAAGTGTGTTCCACGCCGCGAAAGAGCACACTTTCCCGGAGCGCACTGGTCTAAGCAAAATAACACTAAAGGCAAGTAACAATTTATGTCAGAGAGAAAGCTCAATGTATGACAACGTCTAAAACGGCAATATTATCAACAGCAGTGCCCTAATTACCGAGAGATTAAGCTAAATGTATCACACGATGAGCGCCAAGAGCGGCACATTTTGGAAATGATCCCGATGACGTGAGAGAGTTCGACTACAGTTAATCACTCGTAATCAAACAAGCTGCAATAAAAAAAGAACCTTCCACGCATCAAGAGACGTAATAAAATTATCCTTGTTCGTTTCTGTATGATTCATGGAAAAAAGAACCTCTTTGGCGTTGCCATGGAGATCGGCGCGCGTGGTTCAAACGTTCCGTTTTCGCCGAACTGCACTTCGCCCGGCACCCTGCTTCACTCACGCGGTCGCGTCTCAGGTAGATTCGGCATCGCGTACTGCCGCGTGTGTTTTGCGCGCTCGTGAAAGTCGCTCTGACAGCAAGTTCGACGAAATGCCGCATGCATGTGATGTTGCCGGATGCCCGAATGGCGCACGCCGCCAGTGCACGCCGCCGCGCAGTAAAGGCGAAATAAAAAAATAGACTTTTCGGCGGCACTGTGACTCCGTTTTTTGCATCACAGAACTGCAAATGAGACATAAAAGCTATAATCAGGAATATATCTTGTTGGTCCATTGACGGAAACTGTACACTACTTTACGAGGTGTCAGGTTCATTCCCTCTGGTCACACTGTGCGACGCTGAGCTAACGCTCCTCATATGGTTTGCCGCCCTCTCTGACGGCGTTGATGCGACAACGCCGAGGGACGCAACGTCAGAAAACGCCGGCAAAGACGCTCTATATGGTTCGGCCTTAAAGGCGGGCAACGTTGGACACGGCAGCAGTGACGTGAGAAACACCGCTTTCAGGCGGGTGATTTGAAGTGCGCTAACGCGATGCGGGCCACTAAAACGTGATTTTATTTGAAAATAAGCACTTCCTTAGCACAAAAGTAGCACTACAGGGTTTCTAGACCGTTATTTCAACAATCAACGTCGACTTAATATTTGCCTTTAGTGTCCGTTTAAGCATGTAGTGTTCTGCTGACTTCTTCGCGTGCCCTAGTAGGAAAATCGCAAGCGGAAATCACGCTTGAAATATGATGTGACAGCAGTTGAACGAAAGCAGCAGCATATTTGACAATAACATCTGGGGTTTTAAAAGCCAAAACCACAATATGATTACCAGGCAGGCCGCAATGGAGGGCTCCGTAAATTTCGACCATCAGGCTTCTTTAACAAGCACATAATCAAAGGGCCTCTCGCACTTCTCCAACATGAAATGCGACCGCCGCGGCCGGGATCGAACCACCACCTTTCGGGTCCGCAGCCGAGCACCGTAACCACTGTACCACCGCGGCGACAGCTGCAGCATGATTGGCGACTCGGTGCTTAGCGTGCTTCCTCAACTTCTTAGGTGGAACAACGTAGCGATGGGCGAAGCACTACAATGGCCACTGGCGAAGCGCAAAGAAGGAAAATGAGACCGCAGCGTTACACAGTTTCCCAACTTTCACTTACACGCGGGCAGCGCACCTCCGGAGTGCTCGGTATAGGTCGTCAAGCGAATTAACTACACAGGTCCAATCCAGAATTTATTCAACAAGTGTCGAGCCTTTGAAGTCACCAGCAAGTTACGAGCTCAAACGCACTTCAAGAATCTGCTAAGCATATAAGGTCCATGTAGGAGCGCAGCTTCAACGGAGGAATTCTTCCGGATTGCGGTGCCATTCCTCTTATCGGCAAAACCAAGGTATCGCTTACTAGTGAGATGTATGGCCTGCCTTGGGAGGACGCCCGGAACTCATTCACCCAAGCAGTATTATACGCGTTTGGCGAGCGCTAGCGAGCATCGCGTCCGCCAAATTGGAAGCCGACCCCGCAGCATGGGCAAGGTGTCCGATTTCTTAACGCGGCCGTATAAGTAAACAGCAAGCAAGCACACGGGGGGCAGATTTGTCGAGCCAGAACCAGAGACTATAATCCTCGGATCAACCAGAACGCGAAGGACGCGCGCCTTGATCGCATGTTCGAACATGCCGCCGCACGAGGTCACCCCCGCCACGGGGAAATGGCACGTCGCATTAATTTTCCAAAGAGCTCACACGCGATGGCTTTCGGTGCCGCGCAGGCCGCGCCATCCGAGGCGCAAATTAATTCCAACACCCAGCGAAACGGGTTCATTACTCGTGGCACCATCACGCCTGGCCATCAGGAAGCGGGCCTACCTGCTGCTAACGGGCTTCTATCATGTCTACTGATGCAGCTGCGACCACCTGCATTATTTCCACGGGGGTTCGTAAGCGGCGCCAATGCAGCTGGCATCAACGGGTATCAATGTGCCGTTCGCTTATACATGAGCTAGATCGCAGTTCTGTCTTGTTTTCGTCCTGCACCGATGCACACCAGAGCCATCGTAATGGCCTTCCACGTAGTATATAAGGTGTGCGCAATGGTAATGTTTTTGAATGTATGCAAGCCTGCTTACACCTTACGGCTTTACGAACATCGTCATGGACCACAAGTATAGAAGGTGCGAATTGGCAAATGGCCCAGAAACGTACCCGCCAAATGGTAGGCGAGGAATGTCCGAGGAACAAGGCAGTGAAAAGAAAAATAACGAGGAGCAACTCTTTCAGCACTAGGTATGCGCCTCGCAGCCGGTGCGCAAAAGACGGGAATGCAGGCATGGGCGAGAAAACAGGCTAGCATAAAATCACAACATTGAAAGGCCAAGTAAAACAAAGTGCTTCAAAGCCGCAGCGAAATCAGCAACAATATAGCAACAGGAAATCAACAACGGAGGCCAACAGAAATATGGGGCAAATAAAAAGGGGGGATCAGGAACAATAAAAGAAAAAAAAATGAGGGGGGGGGGGTGTAGAGCCGCGAGAATAGAGGTCTCAGGCACGCAGAGCCAAGCAAGGCGGGCCGGCACCTCTGCACGGAGCGTTACGGGGCCGTGCTGCGAACCCCGAGCGTAATCGCTGCACCGTCGCCGACAGCAGCAGCACAAGCAGCAGCGACAGGGCAGAAACAACCAGAAACGGTACACACATAGTGCACAAGCGGACAACGCGCAGAATGGAGGGGAGAGGGGGTTACAAGCAGGGAGGGCAGCAGCGCGCGCAATGCGGCCGTCCGAGCGCGCCATAACACTCGGCTGGCCAGCGAACGGAGATTACATTAACAACGCCCCGGGCTGGGTTCTCTCTCTCTTACTCGCTACATGTAACAAGCGTCGTGCGAGGCTCCCGAAACACGCACGCAACGCGCGGCCCGGCAAACGCTGCGCGCCACCGCGGGTATGTAATATGGAGACACGCCGCCGCGCGGGGCCCCGGGCCTGCATTCCCGGCCACGGTGCGCCGAACACGGGACGCTGGAAATGCCTGTCCCATCCGCCGTATGAGCTGGCCACCGAGGGCGAAGCAGTGTTTACAATCACAGAGCCCGCGTGGCACGCGATGCGTTAGCTATCATAGCCGATATATCCGCAATCAAGGTAGACAACGATAGCTGACCTAGACAACACATCCACGAAAAAAAGGTTGTACGATAAAACGATGGTAAGATCAGGCGCCAGACTATTCTGATTTTACATATATCATTAGCGAATGCGGCCTACAAATCGAAGACAAGCACTCGAACTAAACCCTTTGTAAATTGGGCCCCAGAACAGGGCGCAAAGTGAAAAAGCAAAAACCTAATACGTCCGATTTCTTCTCTCTCTCTCTCTGCCTTTTTTGTTCCTCAGCGAAAGAAATGCGATTGCAGTGCTTTTTCTGGAAGCACCTGCGCACTTTCAAGCGGTCTCACAACGATAAGCCTGTATAAACGAAGAAATATTTAAATCAAGAAAAACACGGAGCGAAATAAAAATATTGAGATAATGTACACGCATTCATGCGTTCTACTGAAACGGTCACCTCATCACAATAACAGCCTAACGACTGAAGAGCATCAGCGACACACCGCTGACGTCGAACTTCGTTCGAGAATAGAAGAGAAAGATAGCGGGGAAAAAATGTTGTAACTGTGAATATAAATTGCCGGAGAAGCATTTTGCTTGCTCGGGCACACTAAAGTAACCTCTTCCTGCTTCATTTTATTTATTTATTTATTTATTTATTTATTTAATTTTCACGTTTGGGATCCTGGGAGACGCAAAGATTCGGCGAGTACAACTGAAGCAGCACAGGGACGCAGGGATAAGCAAAGCCATATCGGGCCCAGTGGGACCGATGCAACGCGTAGGCTTCGCACTGACCAGTCAGACGACCCCGCCATCGAAGAACCCTGCGCGCAAAACCTTCGCTCCTTCAAACGCGAGCGCGCTGGCAGTAGAAGGAAGTAATGCAAAAAGGAAAAAGAAGAAACGAGAGCGCGCACGCGCTCAGAGGCCTCCCAATCGCACACCCTGCGCATTTTCAGCCGGTTGCAGATAAGCCGGACTCACGGTAGGGGGAAATAAGGCAAAAAAGGGCAAAGGGCCGCGATATATCCCGAGAGCGCACTGCGGATCCGCCGGACACAACGGCCTGCGAACGACGAGCAGCGCTCCACTGGCGCGAAGAGGTCTCAGCTGCGGAGGCGTCGGTCCGAGCAGTCGCCTCGCGTAGACCTGGTCAACGACGCATCAAGGAGGAGGAGAGAGATAACAAAAAAAAAAACATGGAATAAAGACGACACCTAGAGCGGGAGCGGCGCGATTACCAAAAAAACGGTAGGAAACCATCAACGGTCACCGTACTGCACAAAGAATATAAGCGCGCGAGACGGACGCACGCGCGGTGCAGGAGCTACACCGTGAGCTAGGAACAAAAAAAAAATAATAATAAAGGGAGAGAGAGAGAGAGAAAATAGTTACAGAAGCGCGGGATGGACTTCAGATATCGTTCGACCGATCCTCGACCCCTCTCCATAAATTCGTTAAAGAAAAAAAAATGAACGGGAACGTAAGCAAAAAGAGAGATCCCCATATCAGCCAGTCAGTATAGAGGCGAGCGCGAGCGAGCGGCCGGCTAAGGCCGGTCGCTGAACACTGAAGCGAGGGATGGAACAAGGGGACAAGGGTGGGGGAGGAAGTAGGCGCATGGAGGGGGATAGGAGGAAACACAAAACGACAGTTCGATTTATATTACGTCCCACGGTAACCTCTCTTCAACGTTCGGTTCCTCTTGTTTTGCCTCCCTCTTGCGACATTTTCTTGCTTCCATTCTTTTTCCTCCCGTTCCTCACACTCGCCCGCTGCACAGCGCGTTTTGTGTTGCATTACTTGGCGCGGACGTCTATCGCCCATGGACGGTGTCCATTTCCAATTCGAATTTCTGCTGGACGTCCTTCTTTTCTTTTCTTCTGGGCATTGATTCCACAGTAGCGGCGGCGAATGCCACCGCGAGCGAACGCAGCAGCGGCCTGGAACGCCGCGCTTGGACGTTGGGGATTCAGGGATGACGTCGGGAAAGAAGCGAGAAGGGGGGCGCTGCGTCAGTCGGCTCCATGAAAGCACGCCGCTGTTTCGCCCGCACGGATGGAATGATAGACAGACCAAAAGAACCTTCTCAGAAAACAGAAAGCGAAGCGCCACGGCTGGTCGGAGAGGAGGGAATAGAGAGATGTAGGGAAGGAGGGGGGGGGCAGCGTTGTGCAACTAGAGCAGCAGAAGGGGGGGGGGGGATGAATCAGGGTGCCATGATGGCCATCTGCCGGACAGCAATGGCTACTTCCCGTGCCAACCGGGACTCAATACTCGCAGCCTCGTGCCCGCATTAAAGGTCGAGCCTCGTCCACGCTCTCTCGACTCCGGGCTGAACTCCGACAGGGACGCACTCGAATTCCAATTGGGATGCCAACTACGCTGTGACGCTCGACGTTACATATAGGCGGACGCCCCTCGCGAATAGCGTCCTTCGAGATTCTAATAAAACAACAAGATCGCCATAGGGACCGTGTCCGAAGCAGAATAATATGAGCCAAGTCCGAACGAAACTCTTCATGCGAAGCGCAAGAAAGCGACAGAGATAGAATAACACATACACGAGAAACAAAAAAGTCGGACAATGACGCGCGCCATTACAAGCGGCGTCCGAACCCCCCTCAAAATGCAAGGGCTCCTACGCCGGTCGTGCGGTCGAAGGCCTCGACTGTGTTTTGAGCGTGGCAGCCCCCGTGTCTTCCATGCCATTCGATTGGCAGTCGGGAGTGCGACGGGAGCGAGTGACAGGAATACATGCCGCGCATTAGGCTAGGGTCCCGGCCCTGTCGCAATCTTGTCTCCTCTACGCATCAACCCTCCATCTCTTATGCCATGTTATACTACGTAGTCCTTCGAGAGTTTGTATATAAATATACCTACACGTTCGATCTTTTCTTGACGGTAGCATCACTTGCGCCCATCACCCGAGCCCCGCTACATGCGTGAAGCAAGAGCACCTTTCAGGATAACTTTTCTTTGACCGTATAGGCGCCAGATTTTTTTTTTTTTTTCGCGTTGACGACTTGGTGCTGTATCCATAATCATGGGAAGCACGTAAAAGACAGCGATCTCCTACTGTGAAGTCATAATTTTCACCGTAAGTGACGGTAATCAGACAAAAAAAAATCAACATGCTACCTGCTCTGAAATCACGACAGCTCCTCGCAAAGCCGCAGCAACTCATACAGTTTGTTCCAGGGATCAGGTCGGGCCTTTTGCATCAATTTGCGATCTCGCGCCCACAAAAATCCGCGTGTAATTGATTCATCGCGGACACGCACAATAATACGTTAAGACTGGACTGATAACTCGCCAAGCGCTTGTTTACGAAGAAGTGCCAAGTGAAGCTAGGATCGGAAGTCTACCGATACACGAAGGCCCTCTTCTCCCTGCAACGGCACGCTGACCGCGCCTCCCAGGCTAATTTGCATCAAGCACGGCATAGGCTGTAATCACAAATCAATTTGCTATGCAATATAGAACAGCATAGATTACGGCTACCGAGAAATCGAAAAACAGGGATTCAGAGCCTTGTACTTGGTACTTTTCACCGACAAACATTTGAAGCTCGCCGGCTCACGGCCCTTCACATACACGGATGGCGGCATAATCAAATACCCAGCATCGAGATAAGTATAGCGCCAGCCACTACTCGTGCACCTCAAATTGCATCGAAGGACGTATTACCAACTGCCTTCCAGGCATCAGCGCCGGCGCCTTGGCGGTAGCGCATGCGCTAATCGCAGACCATTCAAAGCGTATACAACCTCCGCAAGGGGTGCGACCTTCGAGCCTTGTAGTATAGCGGTCCGTATAGCGACCGCGAGAACCAGCCCACTTTGACCGACGGTGAACGGCCGCACGACTTGGAGCCGGCCTTTCAGTGTGCCCCACCCCGTGCGCGTCGCTCACGAGAGTTAATAAGGGCTGACGACCAATGAGGTCATTTTCGGGCCGGCCACAGAGAAAAGTGGCCCAGCGGAAAAGACAAATGCCGTAGAGACGAGAGAGCGCACGCGCTCGCAAGGACAGGCGCGACAACGTAACATACAGGGACGGCGGCGCCAACTCAAGGGCCACCAATCGTCACACATTGACCCCGTGCATGTCCAACCACTACCCCATCACAAATAAACACTCAACCGTTGGGTTCAGCAGTCGTCCATTAATTGAAACCCACAATGCTTCCCAGTCTTACTGTCAGATGAACTCGCAGCGATGGAAAGATGTCATAAACCACGAGGGAGAATAGGCTGTATTACTTTATTCCCATACTGGAAACACTTGCCTGATACCAGACGAAAAATTCTTGAACACGGAAATGTCGCTAGAGCGAGCGTTTTCGACAAGCGGACTTGTCTTCTTCAAGGCTGCAGCTTGCTACCGCAGCGCGTGTATGCGCATGTTTCATGCGCTGAGCACAACATCAAAGGTTAGATCGACTCTTGTTGGAAACGGCGGCCGCATTCCGATGGCGGCGAAATGCAAGAGAGCCTCGAGATACCATGCACTGAGCACAGGCTAAGGAACGACAGGTGGTCCAAGTTATTCCATGCCTAATCGAAACTAGTGTTCCAGTGCCAGCTTGTTGGTACGCCGCGTGAGAATACTATCGCAGCGCGTGTGGACGACGTCACAAGCAACGCATACCGAGTGTGGAGAAGAGTAGAGTAGACCCTAGAAGCTGTGGCTCGTATCACCACACTGGGGGATTGGCCAAGAACCGGTTAGGTCATGGTAAACGTGCATGCGAATGCATGTGCCCTGCAGCTTTCGTCTTCGTCTGTACACTACGAGGAAAAAACGGTCACTTCGTCAAGATAAAGCTAATAAGGGCACCTGACGTTCTGAGTGCGGCCACTTGTAGTTTTCTCCTCCTTCGTCTCCTTTTCTTTTTTTTCTTCTTCTTCTTCTTCTTCTTCTTCTTCTTCTTCTTATTATTATTATTATTATTATTATTATTATTATTATTATTATTATTATTATTATTATTATTATTATTATTATTATTATTATTATTCCGCTGGTATAGAGGCAGACGAGAAGAAACAGCAGGAGCGGGGACACTCGGCACGAACGCATGCAGGGTGGCGGCGCAAGGCGGCACCGCAGTGCTGACGCGCGGACGTTGCGCCGCACTGCCCGGGCCTCCGGGGTTTTAACTAACTTTGGCGCGCTACGTGATCCGCATCCTCCGCGGCGAGTCTAATCAATTCCCCGCTTGCGTCTTGCGCCTCCCTCCCCCTCATTTCAATCCGGTCGGCCGCTTCCCAGGCGGCCGCATCGATCAGCGGATATGGCCGTCCACGGCGGGCCTTTCGCGCCTATGCCTGAAGCTCGGGGCTCGCGCGGCCACAACTCCACCACCACGCAGGCTCATTGTGAGCGCCGAGATCACGCTCGACCCTGCGTCTCGCACCCGCAAGAAAAAGACACACACGCCGCAGCCTGTATACGTGAGGGGCACGCGCACTCGCGCCGAGGTCGCAATGAGCCGCGCGCGTTAAGCGCGCAGTCGCGACCCATCACGTACGCACTGCAGAGCTGGAAACGTCGTCCATGTTCCCGAGAAAGCCGCCGCGGCCCGGCTGGGGCTTTCGTGCCAACACTGGAACTTGGAGTGCATTGGAGGAACATTGGAACTCACGGAACGCTGCCGGCTTTCGGGAAAACCACTTTATTTTTTCCGTATTTAGATAGCAGGCCTGCCTCGATCCTTAAACAAGTTACAACCCTAGAAAAAACACCAGATGTCGTACACACGAGGCAAGTGTTGGTTATTCTCTCGCGATTTTATCTGCGGGGATTTAGTGCATTAATTTTATGTAAGACAGGTGGTCATAAGTTTCACTTTCTGAAACTATAAGAAATGTTGAACGATTTCAGAAAGCTTTTGCTTGGAAAGTGTTCTACGTCATTGGCCAAACGCCTTGGCTCATGATGTGTCCGGTATCTATATCGGTTGAAATTTTCTCTCAGGAACAATTGTGAAGCGAGAGAATTCCTTTTTTTTTTTAAGTGAATACGGGCGATCGTCCACTCGAAAGCTAGATCACGCAACACGACGTAAGACCGGCACTAAAAATTCATATGTGTCGCCAACAGGGTCCTCAACGGAGTCTACATGTGCACTCGTGATGGTACTCGAACAGTTATGAAAACCAAATGTTTCACGCACGTCTGACCGTTGTTCCACTGTAGCCGTCTACACGAAAGCCTCACACTCCTCCCACACACCGGTACCGAACTCTGCGACAATGCTTGAAGGAACACAGCTCACTGCACTGTGAAAATATGGAAGTCGATCCAAAGTCGAAGTCGATGCAAAGGCTCGGCAGAGGTCTAGTCGCCACGATGAGCATTTAGAAGGAGAAGAGAGAGAGGGAGAAACAGGATGGAATAATCAACACCCTCTTCTCCACATTCGAAGTTCCCGCACTTCTTGCGACGTAAATGGATCCGTTCATACAGATGCCCTAAACGAGAAGGCAAAAATCAAAGGGACACACTCGTAAGAAAAAAAAAGAAAAGAGTATCTGTGACTCCTTCCTGAGAGTCCTGACTCGCCACTTATATGACTCTCTTTAAAGAGGCACGTTAACGCTTTTGTGGGTCACACGACTGTCCGAAGAGACTATAATCCATTCATTCATTCACAAAACTTTATTGAGAGTCCTGAAGCCCGGTCTTTTCAGACCGAGGCGGGCCGCGTCCACGTCGGCACCGTTAGGCCGAGCCTTAGGGCGCCATCGTGAACCCTCTGGACTATAATGATCTACAAAGAAAGTTGGCGTGTCTCTTTAAAGAGAGTCAGATACTTCGCAAATCAGAACTCTCCGAAAGGAGTCAAATGACTCTTTTCTTTTTCTTAGAGTGCATATGTGCAGTGCATGAGAAAAGGGCGAAAACAAAAAGAAATAGAGGTATACAGTTAAAAGGTGCGACGGGAAATACAACACGGCAACTGCATCCTAATCCGCGCAAAAAGCCAACACGCCATTTTGTGCCGTTCTCTTTGAAAAAACGCGAACGATCAGCGCAACAAATATGGCACTCTTTCTACAAAAAAAAAAGAATAAAAAAGCATGAATATAGCAGTCGTGCGTTTTCGACCACAAATAAGAAATACAAATATATATAAAATGTACACATCCTTCTTGAGCTCACTCCCCACCGTTCCCTGAAAGAGCCCCTCCTTCCCAGACGGCCTGTCGACAGCGGCGGTTTGACATGACAATTACGTTGTCGATGGCTTTGCTATGGCGTCGATTGTTTCTACCGGCGGCCGACGCGCCCTGCGTTTTAAAAAGGGCGCCGAGCGGCCTCCCCGACCAGCAGCGGCTCCCATAGAGAAAAGGCACCGCACGATTCAACGACACCGCGCGCAGGTTTCGATATTTGTCAGTTTTCGAGGCAGCACAGTCTCTGTACACGCAGGTGCGGTGCGGCTTGCTATGAGAGTTCAGCATGGGTATAATATCGCTATATTGTTGGCGGAACTGCAATAAACAGCAGCGCGGATGTGCTGCAGTTGCCAGTCGCTCTTTAGGCCGTATCCTGGTATGGATGTCGAAATATGGCAGTGCGCCTGCCTCTCCACCCCTCTGTCAAAGCTAGCAGCGTCTCCATTCGCGAGCGAATACGGTAACTTTTTTTTATTGTTATTACCATACCGACACTAACGCGGAGCCATTGAAGTCATTGACCATGGTGGCACATCTTGTAGCGTTCTGTCGAACTACACCACCATTGGAAAAACTTTCATTCGCGCCGGGGTTCTCGTCAAAACGAAGTAACAAAGGTAATGTGAATTAATGAATATATAACTGGCAATATGCTTTACACCAGCAGTACACTAAAGGCGTAAGTCACAGAAATATTAGTTGTTTTTTTTTTTGTCTCTGGTTAGTCTCTACATCATCGGTGTCGCTACCAGGACTGTTATTCACCTATACTTATCCGGTGACCCGTAATAACGTAAACGGTAAGTAGCTGACGGACAAACAAAAGTCATCTAATAACTATAACTAGCACCTCTTAAATTACAAAGGAAATGCGCAAAAAACGAGAGAACAATGCCAAGAAAGTCACATGATTTCACACATAATAACCGAAATCCAACGATTCAGTGCAAAACTTCTCAAAACTACAGCACAGCATCAAATTCGCGTAACGAATCGCGCGATAAGATTTTTCAAACGATCGAAGAGGACGCAAAAGAAGTTTGAAAAGCTAGATACGCGGTGTATACCACATAAGAATGTATACCATAGCCCGTTACATACAAGCGTCGCGTGCGAGGATTTTTATCGCCTCCTTCACGCGGAAGAGGACTCAATTTGGCCGATGTTATTACGCATCGCATCGATAAAAAAATGTACACGAAATTTATATTAATTTACTGTCCACCCTCCTGTTATGATTACTCGTATGAGAAGAGGAGTTGTAAACGGGGGCGAGTGTGAATAGAGGGGAGGGGACGGTAAATAAAACAACGGCAAGCACGGCTGCTTGGGTACATGCAGTCATTCTTCACGACCAATTAGGAGCCGTTAAGCGCGTCGCCAGCGGCGCCGACACTCCGCGACGACGAGAATTGATGAACAACGCGAACACATAGGAGCGGGCATCGTGAGCCCGACAGAAAAAAAAAAAGAAAAAAAAAAAGGACAGGCGGGTGGGTTGCAAATTAAAGGCGCGCCGAAAGCAGCTGATGGATCGCGTGACAAGGCCGAAGAGATGTGAAACACTGCGCGCGGCGGGACACTCGAAGCAAGCGAGGCTTCGGGGGTGCCGTGCCGCGTCGATGAACTACAGATTTGATAACGAAAAATAAAAACTTGGAGGACGCTTGAGCTTCGCCTTCAAGAGTATAGTAGAATACGATAGCGTAATCGGGTCCCGTGCGCATCGCCTTCTCAATTGCCGGCCTGGCTTCGGTTATCGGTGCATGCCTCAACCGTGCCGTAAGGAAACGAAGGACTGTGCGCGTAACACACACGCACACGCACACGCACACACGCACACACACACACACACACACACACACACACACACACACACACACACACACACACACACACACACACACACATGGTTGGTTTATGGGGATAAAGAAAAAAATGGACACTAAAGAACACTAAAGGGACGCTAAAAAAAATGATTTGTCTCTTAGTTATTATCAAAGTACTCCTTCGTGATATACTAAAAGCCCCACTCTTGCCGCGAGAAAACGCGCACGAAGAAATTGCGGGTGGAGACGCCACCTCGAAATATCCGCAACAAACGCCAGGACATCACATATTTTGACGGCGTCTACTGTGCCATACGTAGTTCCTAATCGTTAAAAATGAATTACTTTGTTCTCTGAGGGGGCCAGAAAGTTCACATACCAAGTTTCATGAAATTTTGATGCGCCAGTGTCGCCAGAATATGATAAATGCGCTTTGAAATTCGTGACGTCACCTGCGACGATTTCGGCGCGAAATTTATAAATGACATTAATAAATCTATGGTGATGATATTAACGACATCAGAGTTCTCAGAGTACAATCTATCAATCTAAACCGATTCAATGTTTCACTTTAACGTCGCTTTATCGTTCCAAACCGGCTCACACTATGAGAAACGCCGTAGTGGAAGTCTGCGGACAACTTCGACCACCATGAGATTCTGTAACGTGTAGTGACATCGCATAGCACACGGGCCTCTATTCATTTCGCCTCTATGCAAACCCGACCGCCACGGCGGAGATCGAACCAGCGTCATTCGAGTCGAGCACCCTAACCAATGTAACACGGCGGCGGACTCAAACCATGAACAGACACTATAAGCAAACAACAAGAAGCGTAACAAGAAATTAATCATAACCACTATGCACACATATGATCGCCAGCATACAAATGAAGTCTCTGTGGGCAGTGTCCGAAACAGACAGGGTAGTCACCCATAAGAGCACTGTAAAAGGATCTCAAGGAGAGTACGAAAGACCCAACGTGAACTTTGTGCATTTGCGTATAGAAAACGGTTGGAAATTTCCACAACACCCTATAAACTCCACACAAACAATAGGTGTTGAATTTCACGGCTTGTCTTTTTTTTGCATGCTCACCGTGCACCATGATACGG
>NC_051180.1:34337582-34405334 GCF_013339695.2 Rhipicephalus sanguineus
CCAAAAGCAGCCACTACAGGGTTTCTGGACCGTTATTTCAACAATCAACGTCGACTTAATATTTAGCCTTTAGTGTCCCTTTAAGCATGCAGTGTTCTGCTGGCTTCTTCGCGTGCCCTAGTAGGAAAATCGCAAGCGGAAATCACGCTTGAAATATGATGTGACAGCAGTGAACGAAAGCAGCAGCATATTTGACAATAACATCTGGGTTTTAAAAGCCAAAACCACAATATGATTACCAGGCAGGCCGCAATGGAGGGCTCCGTAAATTTCGACCATCAGGCTTCTTAACAAGCACATAATCAAAGGGCCTCTCGCACTTCGCCAACATGAAATGCGACAGCGCGGCCGGGATCGAACCACCCTTTCGGGTCCGCAGCCGAGCACCGTAACCACTGTACCACCGCGGCGACAGCTGCAGCATGATTGGCGACTCGGTGCTTAGCGTGCTTCCTCAACTTCTTAGGTGGAAAACGTAGCGATGGGCGAAGCGCTACAATGGCCACTGGCGAAGCGCAAGAAAAAAATGAGACCGCAGCGTTTTACACAGTTTCCCCAACTTTTTCACTTACACCGCGGGCAGCGCCTCCGCGGAGTGCTCGGTATAGGTCGTCAAGCGAATTAACTACACAGGTCCAATCCAGAATTTATTCAACAAGTGTCGAGCCTTTGAAGTCACCAGCAAGTTACGAGCTCAAACGCACTTCAAGAATCTGCTAAGCATATAAGGTCCATGTAGGAGCGCAGCTTCAACGGATGAATTCTTCCGGATCGCGGTGCCATTCCTCTTATCGGCAAAGCCAAGGTATCGCTTACTAGTAAGATGTATGGCCTGCCTTGGGAGGACGCCCGGAACTTCTTCACCCAAGCAGTATTATACGCGTTTGGCGAGCGCTAGCGAGCATCGCGTCCGCCAAATTGGAAGCCGACCCCGCAGCATGGGCAAGGTGTCCGATTTCTTAACGCGGTCGTATAAGTAAACAGCAAGCAAGCACACGGGGGGCAGATTTGTCGAGCCAGAACCAGAGACTATAATCCTCGGATCAACCAGAACGCGAAGGACGCGCCTGGCGCCTTGATCGCATGTTCGAACATGCCGCCGCGCGAGGTCACCACCGCCACGGGGAAATGGCACGTCGTATTAATTTTCCAAAGAGCTCACACGCGATGGCTTTCGGTGCCGCGCAGGCCGCGCTCTCCGAGGCGCAAATTAATTCCAACACCCAGCGAAACGGGTTCATTACTCGTGGCACCATCACGCCTGGCCATCAGGAAGCGGGCCTACCTGCTGCTAACGGGCTTCTATCATGTCTACTGATGCAGCTGCGACCACCTGCATTATTTCCACGGGGGTGCGTAAGCGGCACCAATGCAGCTGGCATCAACGGGTATCAATGTGCCGTTCGCTTATACGTGAGCTAGATCGCAGTTCTGTCTTGTTTTCGTCCTGCACCGATGCACACCAGAGCCATCGTAATGGCCTTCCACGTAGTATATAAGGTGTCCGCAATGGTAATGTTTTTGGATGTATGCAGGCCTGCTTACACCTTACGGCTTTACGAACATCGTCATAGACCACAAGTATAAAAGGTGCGAATTGGCAAATGGCCCAGCAACGTACCCGCCAAATTGTAGGCGAGGAATGTCCGACGAACAAGGCAGTTCCCGTGAAAAGAAAAATAACGAGGAGCAACTCTTTCAGCACTAGGTATGCGCCTCGCAGCCGGTGCGCAAAAGACGGGAATGCAGGCATGGGCGAGAAAACAGGCTAGCATAAAATAACAACACTGAAAGGCCAAGTAAAACAAAGTGCTTCAAAGCCGCAGCGAAATCAGCAACAATATAGCAACAGGAAATCAACAACGGAGGCCAACAGAAATATGGGGCAAATAAAAAGGGGGGATCAGGAACAATAAAAGAAAAAAAATGAGGGGGGGGGGTGTATAGCCGCGAGAATAGAGGTCTCAGGCACGCAGAGCCAAGCAAGGCGGGCCGAGGCACCTCTGCACGGAGCGTTACGGGGCCGTGCTGCGAACCCCGAGCGTAATCGCTGCACCGTCGGCGACAGCAGCAGCACAAGCAGCAGCGACAGGGCAGAAACAACCAGAAACGGTACACACATAGTGCACAAGCGGACAACGCGCAGAATGGAGGGGAGAGGGGGTTACAAGCAGGGAGGGCAGCAGCGCGCGCAATGCGGCCGTCCGAGCGCGCCATAACACTCGGCTGGCCAGCGAACGGAGATTACATTAACAACGCCCCGGGCTGGGTTCTCTCTCTCTTACTCGCTACATGTAACAAGCGTCGTGCGAGGCTCCCGAAACACGCACGCAACGCGCGGCCCGGCAAACGCTGCGCGCCACCGCGGGTATGTAATATGGAGACACGCCGCCGCGCGGGGCCCCGGGCCTGCATTCCCGGCCACGGTGCGCCGAACACGGGACGCTGGAAATGCCTGTCCCATCCGCCGTATGAGCTGGCCACCGAGGGCGAAGCTGTGTTTACAATCACAGAGCCCGCGTGGCACGCGATGCGTTAGCTATCATAGCCGATATATATCCGCAATCAAGGTAGACAACGATAGCTGACCTAGACAACACATCCACGGAAAAAAGGTTGTACGATAAAACGATGGTAAGATCAGGCGCCAGACTATTCTGATTTTACATATATCATTAGCGAATGCGGCCTACAAATCGAAGACAAGCACTCGAACTAAACCCTTTGTAAATTGGGCCCCAGAACAGGGCGCAAAGTGAAAAAGCAAAAACCTAATACGTCCGTTTTCTTCTCTCTCTCTCTCTGCCTTTTTTGTTCCTCAGCGAAGGAAATGCGATTGCAGTGCTTTTTCCGGAAGCACCTGCGCACTTTCAAGCGGTCTCACAACGATAAGCCTGTATAAACGAAGAAATATTTAAATCAAGAAAAACACGGAGCGAAATAAAAATATTGAGATAATGTACACGCATTCATGCGTTCTACTGAAACGGTCACCTCATCACAATAACAGCCTAACTACTGAAGAGCATCAGCGACACACTGCTGACGCCGAACTTCGTTCGAGAATAAAAGAGAGAGATAGCGGAGAAAAAATGTTGTAACTGTGAATATAAATTGCCGGAGAAGCATTCTGC
The DNA here is from genome assembly GCF_013339695.2 of Rhipicephalus sanguineus. NCBI lineage: Eukaryota > Metazoa > Arthropoda > Arachnida > Ixodida > Ixodidae > Rhipicephalus > Rhipicephalus sanguineus. The sequence goes on from NC_051180.1 coordinate 34,340,717, forward strand.
TTGCTCGGGCACACTAAAGTAACCTCTTCCTGCTTTATTTTATTTATTTATTTATTTATTTATTTATTTATTTATTTATTTATTTATTTATTTATTTTCACGTTTGGGATCCTGGGAGACGCAAAGATTCGGCGAGCACAACTGAAGCAGCACAGGGACGCAGGGATAAGCAAAGCCATATCGGGCCCAGTGGGACCGATGCAACGCGTAGGCTTCGCACTGACCAGTCAGACGACCCCGCCATCGAAGAACCCTGCGCGCAAAACCTTCGCTCCTTCAAACGCGAGCGCGCTGGCAGTAGAAGGAAGTAATGCAAAAAGGAAAAAGAAGAAACGAGAGCGCGCACGCGCTCAGAGGCCTCCCAATCGCACACCCTGCGCATTTTCAGCCGGTTGCAGATAAGCCGGACTCACGGTAGGGGGAAATAAGGCAAAAAAAGGCAAAGGGCCGCGATATATCCCGAGAGCGCACTGCGGATCCGCCGGACACAACGGCCTGCGAACGACGAGCAGCGCTCCACTGGCGCGAAGAGGTCTCAGCTGCGGAGGCGTCGGTCCGAGCAGTCGCCTCGCGTAGACCTGGTCAGCGACGCATCAAGGAGGAGGAGAGAGATAACAAAAAAACAAGGAATAAAGACGACACCTAGAGCGGGAGTGGCGCGATTACCAAAAAACGGTAGGAAACCATCAACGGTCACCGTACTGCACAAAGAATATAAGCGCGCGAGACGGACGCACGCGCGGTGCAGGAGCTACACCGTGAGCTAGGAAAAAAAAAATAATAATAATAAAGGGAGAGAGAGAGAGAGAAAATAGTTACAGAAGCGCGGGATGGACTTCAGATATCGTTCGACCGATCCTCGACCCCTCTCCATAAATTCGTTAAAGAAAAAAAATGAACGGGAACGTAAGCAAAAAGAGAGATCCCCATATCAGCCAGTCAGTATAGAGGCGAGCGCGAGCGAGCGGCCGCTAAGGCCGGTCGCTGAACACTGAAGCGAGGGATGGAACAGGGGACAAGGGTGGGGGGGGAGTAGGCGCATGGAGGGGGATAGGAGGAAACACAAAACGACAGTTCGATTTATATTACGTCCCACGGTAACCTCTCTTCAACGTTCGGTTCCTCTTGGTTTTGCCTCCCTCTTGCGACATTTTCTTGCTTCCATTCTTTTCCTCCCAGTTCCTCACACTCGCCCGCTGCACAGCGCGTTTTGTGTTGCATTACTTGGCGCGGACGTCTATCGCCCATGGACGGTGTCCATTTCCAATTCGAATTTCTGCTGGACGTCCTTCTTTTTCTTTCTTCTGGGCATTGATTCCACAGTAGCGGCGGCGAATGCCACCGCGAGCGAAAGCAGCGGCCTGGAACGCCGCGCTTGGACGTTGGGGATTCAGGGATGACGTCGGGAAAGAAGCGAGAAGGGGGGCGCTGCGTCAGTCGGCTCCATGAAAGCACACCGCTGTTTCGCCCGCACGGATGGAATGATAGACAGACCAAAAGAACCTTCTCAGAAAACAGAAAGCGAAGCGCCACGGCTGGTCGGAGAGGAGGGAATAGAGAGATGTAGGGAAGGAGGAGGGAAACAGTGTTGTGCAACTAGAGCAGCAGAAGGGGGGGGGGGGGGTGAATCAGGGTGCCATGATGGCCATCTGCCGGACAGCAATGGCTACTTCCCGTGCCAAACCGGGACTCAATACTCGCAGCCTCGTGCCCGCATTAAAGGTCGAGCCTCGTCCGCGCTCTCTCGACTCCGGGCTGAACTCCGACAGGGACGCACTCGAATTCCAATTGGGATGCCAACTACGCTGTGACGCTCGACGTTACATATAGGCGGACGCCCCTCGCGAATAGCGTCCTTCGAGATTCTAATAAAAAAACAAGATCGCCATAGGGACCGTGTCCGAAGCAGAATAATATGAGCCATGTCCGAACGGAACTCTTCATGCGAAGCGCAAGAAAGCGACAGAGATAGAATAACACATACACGAGAAACAAAAAAGTCGGACAATGACGCGCGCCATTACAAGCGGCGTCCGAACCCCCCTCAAAATGCAAGGGCTCCTACGCCGGTCGTGCGGTCGAAGGCCTCGACTGTGTTTTGAGCGTGGCAGCCCCCGTGTCTTCCATGCCATTCGATTTGCAGTCGGGAGTGCGACGGGAGCGAGTGACAGGAATACATGCCGCGCATTAGGCTAGGTCCCGGCCTGTCGCAATCTTGTCTCCTCTACGCATCAACCCTCCATCTCTTATGCCATGTTATACTACGTAGTCCTTCGAGAGTTTGTATATAAATATACCTACACGTTCGATCTTTTCTTGACGGTAGCATCACTTGCGTCCACCACCCGAGCCCCGCTACATGCGTGAAGCAAGAGCACCTTTCAGGATAACTTTTCTTTGACCGTATAGGCGCCAGATTTTTTTTTTTTTTTTGCGTTGACGACTTGGTGCTGTATCCATAATTATGGGAAGCACGTAAAAGACAGCGATCTCCTACTGTGAAGTCATAATTTTCACCGCAAGTGACGGTAATCAGACAAAAAAAAAATTAACATGCTACCTGCTCTGAAATCACGACAGCCCCTCGCAAAGCCGCAGCAACTCATACAGTTTGTTCCAGGGATCAGGTCGGGCCTTTTGCATCAATTTGCGATCTCGCGCCCACAAAAATCCGCGTGTAATTGATTCATCGCGGACACGCACAATAATACGTTAGGACTGGACTGATAACTCACCAAGCGCTTGTTTACGAAGAAGTGCCAAGTGAAGCTAGGATCGGAAGTCTACCGATATACGAAGGCCCTCTTCTCCCTGCAACGGCACGCTGACCGCGCCTCCACACGGTCAGGCTAATTTGCATCAAGCACGGCATAGGCTGTAATCACAAATCAATTTGCTATGCAATATAGAACAGCATAGATTACGGCTACCGAGAAATCGAAAAACAGGGATTCAAAGCCTTGTACTTGGTACTTTTCACCGACAAACATTTGAAGCTCGCCGGCTCACGGCCCTTCGCATACACGGGTATCGCAAAGCAGACCGGTAAGGCGGCATAATCAAATACCCAGCATCGAGATAAGTATAGCGCCAGCCACTACTCGTGCACCTCAAATTGCATCGAAGGACGCATTACCAACTGCCTTCCAGGCATCAGCGCCGGCGCCTTGGCGGTAGCGCATGCGCTAATCGCAGACCATTCAAAGCGTATACAACCTCCGCAAGGGGTGCGACCTTCGAGCCTTGTAGTATAGCGGTCCGTATCACGACCGCGAGAACCAGCCCGCTTTGACCGACGGTGAACGGCCGCAAGACTTGGAGCCGGCCTTTCAGTGTGCCCCACCCCGTGCGCGTCGCTCACGAGAGTTAATAAGGGCTGACGACCAATGAGGTCATTTTCGGGCCGGCCACAGAGAAAAGTGGCCCAGCGGAAAAGACAAATGCCGTAGAGACGAGAGAGCGCACGCGCGCGCTAGGACAGGCGCGACAACGTAACATACAGGGACGGCGACGCCAACTCAAGGGCCACCAATCTTCACACCTTGACCCCGTGCATGTCCAACGAGTACCCCATCACAAATAAACGCTCAACCGTTGCGTTCAGCAGTCGTCCATTAATTGAAACCTACAATGCTTCCCACTCTTACTGTCAGATGAACTCGCAGCGATGGAAAGATGTGTCATAAACCACGAGGGAGAATATATGCTGTATTACTTTATTCCCATACTGGAAACACTTGCCTGATACCAGATGAAAAATTCTTGAACACGGAAATGTCGCTAGCCAGCGTTTTCGACAAGCGGACTTGTCTTCTTCAAGGCTGCAGCTTGCTACCGTAGCGCGTGTATGAGCATGTTTCATGCGCTGAGCACAACATCGAAGGTTAGATCGACTCTTGTTGGAAACGGCGGCCGCATTCCGATGGCGGCGAAATGCAAGAGAGGCTCGAGATACCATGCACTGAGCACAGGCTAAGGAACGACAGGTGGTCCAAGTTATTCCATGCCTAATCGAAACTAGTGTTCCAGTGCCAGCTTGTTGGTACGCCGCGTGAGAATACTATCGCAGCGCGTGTGGACGACGTCACAAGCAACGCATACCGAGTGTGGAGTAGAGTAGAGTAGACCCTAGAAGCTGTGGCTCGTATCACCACACTGGGGGATTGGCCAAGAACCGGTTAGGTCATGGTAAACGTGCATGCGAATCCATGTGCCCAGCTTTCGTCTTCGTCTGTACACTACGAGGAAAAAACGGTCACTTCGTCAAGATAAAGCTAATAAGGGCACCTGACGTTCTGAGTGCGGCCACTTGTAGTTTTCTCCTCCTCCTTCTCCTTTTTCTTCTTCTTCTTCTTCTTCTTCTTCTTCTTCTTCTTCTTCTTCTTCTTATTATTATTATTATTATTATTATTATTATTATTATTATTATTATTATTATTATTATTATTATTATTATTATTATTATTATTATTTCGCTGGTATAGAGGCAGACGAGAAGAAACAGCAGGAGCGGGGACACTCGGCACGAACGCATGCAGGGTGGCGGCGCAAGGCGGCACCGCAGTGCTGACGCGCGGACGTTGCGCCGCACTGCCCGGGCCTCCGGGGTTTTAACTAACTTTGGCGCGCTACGTGATCCGCATCCTCCGCGGCGAGTCTAATCAATTCCCCGCTTGCGTCTTGCGCCTCCCTCCCCCTCATTTCAATCCGGTCGGCCGCTTCCCAGGCGGCCGCATCGATCAGCGGATATGGCCGTCCACGGCGGGCCTTTCGCGCCTATGCCTGAAGCTCGGGGCTCGCGCGGCCACAACTCCACCACCACGCAGGCTCATTGTGAGCGCCGAGATCACGCTCCACCCTGCGTCTCGCACCCGCAAGAAAAAGACACACACGCCGCAGCCTGTATACGTGAGGGGCGCGCGCACTCGCGCCGAGGTCGCAATGAGGCGCGCGCGTTAAGCGCGCAGTCGCGACCCATCACGTACGCACTGCAGAGCTGGAAACGTCGTCCATGTTCCCGAGAAAGCCGCAGCGGCCCGGCTGGGGCTTTCGTGCCAACACTGGAACTTGGAGTGCATTGGAGGAACATTGGAACTCACGGAACGCTGCCGGCTTTCGGGAAAACCACTTTATTTTTTCCTTATTTAGATAGCAGGCCTGCCTCGATCCTTAAACAAGTTACAACCCTAGAAAACCACCAGATGTCGTACACACGAGGCAAGTGTTGGTTATTCTCTGGCGATTTTCACCTGTGGAGATTTAATGGATGAATTTTATCCACGACAGGTGGTCACAAGTTTCACTTTCTGAAACTATAAGAAATGTTGAACGATTTCAGAAAGGTCTTGCTTGGAAAGTGTTCTACGTCATTGGCCAAACGCCTTGGCTCATGATGTGTCCGGTATCTATATCGGTTGAAATTTTCTCTCAGGAACAATTGTGAAGCGAGAGAATTCCTTTTTTTTTTTTGATTGAATACGGGCGATCGTCCACTCGAAAGCTAGATCACGCAACACGACGTAAGACCGGCACTAAAAATTCATGTGTGTCTCCAACAGGGTCCTCAACGGAGTCTACATGTGCGCTCATGATGGTACTCGAACAGTTATGAAAACCAAACGTTTCACACACGTCTCACCGTTGTTCCACTGTAGCCGTCTACACGAAAGCCTCACACTCCTCCCACACAACGGTACCGAACTCTGCGACAATGCTTGATGGAACACAGCTCACTGCACGGTGAAAACATGGAAGTCGATCCAAAGTCGAAGTCGATGCAAAGGCTCGGCAGAGGTCTAGTCGCCACGATGAGCATTTAGAAGGAAAAGAGAGAGAGGGAGAAACAGGGTGGAATATATCAACACCCTCTTCTCCACATTCGAAGTTCCCGCACTTCTTGCGACGTAAATGGATCCGTTCATACAGATGCCCTAAACGAGAAGGCAAAAATCGAAGGGTCACACTCGTAAGAAAAAAAAAAAAAAAAAAAGAGTATCTGTGACTCCTTCCTGAGAGTCCTGACTCGACACTCATATGACTCTCTTTAAAGATGCACATTAACTCTCTTGTGGGTCACACGACTCTCCGAAGAGACTATAATGATCTACAAAGAAAGTTGGCGTGTCTCTTTAAAGAGAGTCACATACTTCGCAAATCAGAACTCTCCGAAAGAAGTCAAATGACTCTTTTCTTTTTCTTAGAGTGCATATGCGCAGTGCATGAGAAAATGGCGAAAACAAAAAGAAATAGAGGTATACAGTTAAAAGGTGCGACGGGAAATACAACACGGCAACTGCATCCTAATCCGCGCAAAAAGCCAACACGCCATTTTGTGCCGTTCTCTTTGAAAAAACGCGAACGATCAGCGCAACAAATATGGCACTCTTTCTACAAAAAAAAAGAATAAAAAAAGCATGAATATAGCAGTCGTGCGTTTTCGACCACAAATAAGAAATACAAATATATATAAAATGTACACATCCTTCTTGAGCTCACTCCCCACCGTTCCCTGAAAGAGCCCCTGCTTCCCAGACGGCCTGTCGACAGCGGCGGTTTGACATGACAATTACGTTGTCGATGGCTTTGCTATGGCGTCGATTGTTTCTACCGGCGGCCGACGCGCCCTGCGTTTTAAAAAGGGCGCCGAGCGGCCTCCCCGACCAGCAGCGGCTCCCATAGAGAAAAGGCACCGCACGATTCAACGACACCGCGCGCAGGTTTCGATATTTGTCAGTTTTCGAGGCAGCACAGTCTCTGTACACGCAGGTGCGGTGCGGCTTGCTATGAGAGTTCAGCATGGGTATAATATCGCTATCTTGTTGGCGGAACTGCAATAAACAGCAGCGCGGATGTGCTGCAGTTGCCAGTCGCTCTTTAGGCCGTATCCTGGTATGGATGTCGAAATATGGCAGTGCGCCTGCCTCTCGACCCCTCTGTCAAAGCTAGCAGCGTCTCCATTCGCGAGCGAATACGGTAACTTTTTTTTTTCTATTGTTATTACCATACCGACACTAACGCGGAGCCATTGACGTCATTGACCATGGTGGCAGATTGCCACATCTTGTGGCGTTCTGTCGAACTACACCACCTTTGGAAAAACTTTCATTCGCGCCGGGGTTCTCGTCAAAACGAAGTAACAAAGGTAATGTGAATTAATGAATATATAACTGGCAATATGCTTTACACCAGCAGTACACTAAAGGCGTAAGTCACAGAAATATTAGTTTTTTTTTTTTTTTTTTTTGTCTCTGGTTAGGCTCTACATCATCGGGTGTCGCTACCAGGACTGCCATTCACCTATACTTATCCGGTGACCCGTAATAACGTAAACGGTAAGTAGCTGACGGACAAACAAAAGTTATCTAATAACTATAACTTGCACCTCTTAAATTCCAAAGGAAATGCGCAAAGAAAGAGAGAACAATGCCAAGAAAGTCACATGATTTCACACATAATAACCGAAATCCAACGATTCAGTGCAAAACTTCTCAAAACTACAGCACAGCATCAAAATCGCGTAACGAATCGCGCGATAAGATTTTTCAAACGATCGAAGAGGACGCAAAAGAAGTTTGAAAAGCTAGATAGGCGGTGTATACCACATAAGAATGTATACCATAGCCCGTTACATAAAAGCGTCGCGTGCGAGGATTTTTATCGCCTCCTTCACGCTGAAGAGGACTCAATTTGGCCGATGTTATTACGCATCGCACTGATAAAAAATGTACACGAAATTTATATTAATTTACTGTCCACCCTCCTTTTATGATTACTCGTATCAGAAAAGGAGTTGTAAACGGGGGCGAGTGTGAATAGAGGGGAGGGGACGGTAAATAAAAATAAAACAACGGCAAGCACGGCTGCTTGGGTGCATGCAGTCATTCTTCACGACCAATTAGGAGCCGTTAAGCGCGTCGCCAGCGGCGCCGACACTCCGCGACGACGAGAATTGATGAACAACGCGAACACATAGGAGCGGGCATCGTGAGCCCGACAGAAAAAGAAAAAAAAAGAAAAAAAAAGGACAGGCGGGTGGGTTGCAAATTAAAGGCGCGCCGAAAGCAGCTGATGGATCGCGTGACAAGGCCGAAGAGATGTGAAACACTGCGTGCGGCGGGACACTCGAAGCAAGCGAGGCTTCGGGGGTGCCGTGCCGCGTCGATGAACTACAGATTTGATAACGAAAAATAAAAACTTGGAGGACGCTTGAGCTTCGCCTTCAAGAGTATAGTAGAATACGATAGCGTAATCGGGTCCCGTGCGCATCGCCTTCTCAATTGCAGGCCTGGCTTCGGTTATCGGTGCATGCCTCAACCGTGCCGTAAGGAAACGAAGGACTGTGCACGTAACACACACGCACACACACACACACACACACACACACACACACACACACACACACACACACACACACACACACACACACACACACACACACACACACACACACACACACACACACACACACACACACACACACACACACACACACACACACACACATGGTTGGTTTATGGGGATAAAGAAAAAAATGGACACTAAAGAACACTAAAGGGACGCTAAAAAAAAATGATTTGTCTCTTAGTTATTATCAAAGTACTCCGTGATATACTAAAAGCCCCACTCTTGCCGCGAGAAAACGCGCACGAAGAAATTGTGGGTGGAGACGCCACCTCGAAATATCCGCAACAAACGCCGGGACATCACATATTTTGACGGCGTCTACTGTGCCATACGTAGTTCCTAATCGTTAAAAATGAATTATTTTGTTCTCTGAGGGGGCCAGAAAGTTAACATACCAAGTTTCATGAAATTTTGATGCGCCAATGTCGCCAGAATATGATAAATGCGCTTTGAAATTCGTGACGTCACGTGCGACGATTTCGGCGCGAAATTTATAAATGACATTAATAAATCTATGGTGATGATATTAACGACATCAGAGTTCTCAGAGTACAATCTATCAATCTAAACCGATACAATGTTTCACTTTAATGTCCCGTTATCGTTCCAAACCGGCTCACACTATGAGAAACGCCATAGTAGAAGTCTGCGGACAACTTCGACCCCCATGAGATTCTTTAACGTGTACTGACATCGCACAGCACACGGGCCTCTATCATTTCGCCTCTATGCAAACCCGACCGCCACGGCGGAGATCGAACCAGCGTCATTCGAGTCGAGCACCATAACCAATGTAACACGGCGGCGGACTAGGCTGCATTCATACGCGACTATCTCCAAACCATGAAACAGACACTATAAGCAAACAACAAGAAGCGTAACAAGAAATATAATCATAACCACTATGCACACATATGATCGCCAGCATACAAATGAAGTCTCTGTGGGCAGTGTCCGAAACAGACAGGGTAGTCACCCATAAGAGCACTGTAAAAGGATCTCAAGGAGAGTACGAAAGAACCCAACGTGAACTTTGTGCATTTGCGTATAGAAAACGGTTTGGAAATTTCCACAACACCCTATAAACTCCACAAAACTATAGGTGTTGAATTTCACGGCTTGTCTTTTTTTGCATGCTCACCGTGCACAATGATACGGCCAATCAATTATGATATAACGGTGTTTCGAGCACTCCAAGTTTTCCTTCATTATTTCTTTCCTATCACCTGCGACCATTTCAAGAACAGGCGCTGTGGCTGTCGTCAGGAGCACGTCTTACCTGGTAACCACTGCAGACGTAAGCCAGAGAAACATGAAACTGTGATGCTTGACTTACCTGCAGAGAAAAAAAAAAAAAAACACGAGTTAAGAACAACTTTGAGTTCCACAAAATAAGGTGCAACAAGATCCACGAGTTCATTATTATCTAATTATCAACAATACACCACGTTACCACGGTGGAAGGCATTCCGGAATAGAAATTAAACGCCACAGCTTACGCAGAACACAGCTACAAAAGCAAGTAGTACATAAAAGCAGCAAAAAAAAAAAAAAAAGAATGAGGGATCTAGCATCTACTTATGCAGTTGGCCAATGGACGAGCTCGAAACTGCACAAATTCGAACGGCATATCTGGCGTAAAAGCTTACTACGATTTTAAAGGAGTTCTTCAGCCATCTAGCCGTGCTTACGCTCACAAGCATTCCCCCTTTTCCGTCGGCTATCTTTCACTAGAACAACTTATCTAACGATATTGTGTGTTGCAATAACATTGAAGCTTTCACGAACCTCATCTAGTGTACCGAATTTTCAACGTGAATCTTTTTTTTTTTTTTGCCTATCTATGTACACCCATCGACTAATGTACTTCAGTACCCATTCCTGCACGGGCCGTAAAGGGCCTGCAGTGAATTCAAATAAAAAGGAAAAGCTGTATTCCTAAGATTTCAAAAGGTCAACCACGAGCACCAGACGCTAATGTGCGCATACGTACTTATATCGAAGGCGGCCTCCTTCCACGTGGCTTTTCCCTAAGCGTTCGAGAGAGAAAAAGCGAGTGTTCGGCGCAGACAGGGAAATGCTTTCCGTCAGTATACAAGTGGCTATTTTCACTTGTGCTCCTTTATAGAAGAAAAACTGGATAAGTACCGAGGACTCACCAAACAGAGGGATCTAATCGCGAGACGAGAGCGAAGAACAAAGAAAGTAACATATATCAGCACAAACTATACAGGAAAGCGGCCACGCCGAGCGAATCTCTCGCTAATGACAAGGGGATCCTGACGCGCACTGGCATCACCCGAATAGGAAGAGCGCTATTTTTTTTTTCGATGCCGCAGGCCGTTCCGTCCGGGGAGGTCATTAATTCATTTAGTGCCCCTTCCACTTAAGAGCCCTGCCGGCCGGGAGGACATCTTTCCTTCAACAGATCGGCGCGGAAGCAATATAGAAACGACGAAGTGACCTGAAGAAACAGTGGGAACAAGCGGGAGGAAATTAGAGAGCGTTTAGGCGCGCATAGAGCGGCCTCCTCCCCCTTCTATCTGTCTCTCTCTCTCTCTATCACGCACACAGACACACGCACGCACGTACACACACACGCGCACACACACACACACACACACACACACACACACACACACACACACACACACACACACACACACACACACACACACACACACACACACACACAGTGTTTTTTTTTTTCCCCTTAGCAAAAGAGAATCGATCAGATTTTCTCTGCCATATACGCAGCGACGTGCAGACGCAGCACACACGAGTCAGTCACCGAGGCGCCGCGGAGAATGAAAAGTGTGGAAGTAAAATGAACGCACCGACACGCAAAGAGCTTATCTATCGCGGCATCCATCAGATGGTATGCCGAGGCAGCAGACTAGGACACAGAGTTCAGAGCTCGTCGAGTTTCTTCAGCGCGTATGCGCACACGCGCATGCAAGCACGGAGGGCAACGAAGACAACTGGCGCCACTGCGTAGCGTCAATGTGCGCAAACTAGATGATGCTCACGCCGAATGGGCGGTGCGTCTCCTCCTTGGACCGGTTCACAAGTTCTTCGTCAGTTGTTTTTCTTCTCGTTCGCCTCTTCGTCTCTCTCTCTCTCTCTCTGCTACCTCGCTCTGGGTCCTCACCCAACAGCGCCTCCCATCCTGCCGCACGGGGACCGACGCATCCCATCATGCCAACTCTAATGACTTGAGAGGACAGTACAGCGCTCAGGAAGTTGCGGACTGCGACGGTATTAGGGGGGCGAATTCACCGCGAAGCATTATTACTTATTAACGAGAGCAAACAGTAAGCTGAACATAATAAGTAGAGAACAAAAAAAAGCGGGGGAGTCGAGATGGCAGAACAAGCTTACCGATATTCCTTCTTAGAGAGCCATAGCGACAAGTTGAAAACAAAAGCACCTCCTTAGCTTCGAGAGAATGTGGCGATGATTGGTTCGAACGAAGTGGTAGAGTCTGGCGTCCCTTCCGGGAGGTAATTAGGAACGAAACGGTCCCTCAATCCATGGCGACAATATACTCGTCCGGATAACTTGCGCATTTTTGCGTTACCTCCATTTACTTCCTTCCCGGCCCGTTCCTCAAAGCGGCAATCAGGAACCGAAATTCACACAGCTTCCCATTCATAACCGCTCCTTTCCATTACTCCATCGGTTCCGTTAATTATACGCCCTTCATCGGGATTATTTAAAACTTTCTCTTACGAAAAAGATTAGCGTAAGTTGTCTTTGTGAATACGGGCCCAGCACTGTAAAGCAAAGACAGAGGAAAAGCGTTTCATACAATCATACAATAAAATCGTACAATAGTCTTTTAGCACTGCCGGTTTATATACATGCCGTATAAGTACGGAAATACCACACCGTCGTGTACGGCATGTCACCATTTTAATCTGCAAGACCTGCACGAGCCAGAATCTTTTTCTTATGTTATCACTCACCTAAAACGTTTTCGGTTCTTGGTATATTAAGCACGGAAAGGCAACACCGTATCGTAGACGGTACGGTGATACCGTCACCGTTAAAACACCTATTGAAGCCAACAGCCCAAACAGTCGAGAAATACGGTTACATTTGCCCGCAGAAATCAATGCGCATACATTAAAGTGTACGCAACGCATCGTGGTAACTGCTGTGGAAAAGCGAAAATACTGATCGTTGGATCAAGTCGAAATCCACTGTGAAAATTATAAAGCAACAGGAGAACCTATAAGGCACGGTACTAGCGGGCAACAAAAATGTTTCAAATTCCTTCCGCTGAGGCCAGCAGGCGAGTACACAACGTATTTAACTGATGCCACCCTTTCTCCCTTCCCATTTTAGCATTTCGTAAATCTCGTCACCTTTATCAGAGCCTGTGCTTCTAGCGACAAGCCTTATCAACAGAAGATGCGCAAAAGCTTCCTCGGCAATGCAAAGCGAAGTGCGGAAGCAATTTTCGCGTCACGAGTCCACGTTTACACGATAAGCAAATAGGACTAGCGCCGCGCATTTTAAGTGACCTGTTTTCCCTACCGGCTAGGCCACGCAAATGGCCGTCAATATAGAACTCACGCTGTCCTCAAGGCGCGCCGCTCCTGTTCTGACCTGTTCATCGGAGCAGCGCGAATCATGTAGCGAAAGAAAACTGAAAGACCGGCAGACAGAAAGTGCCGAACAAAAAGGAACACCGACAGACAGGTTTTTGCCGTGCCTTCCTGCATAAAGTATGCAAGTACGAAGCGGCAGCTGCTTTGTTGACGCGTAACATCGGTAGACAGGCCCCGCATTTCGGCTGGCGCGGACAGCCTACGCCTCTTGACAGACGCCTCGATATTCAAGGTTAGCACCGTGCTGCGTGCCTCCAAAGTGATTCGCCGCATGGGTGAGCAGCGAAGGCCTGAGAGCGCCGTTGCAACGCTAACAACGCTCATCGGCGCTTGCGCGGCGGCGCCTTTGATAACAGGTCAGCCCGCTTTCGACAAGAAGCGTCGATAATTGAGCACTCCGCCCGGAGCGGTATAGTACGTTTACAAGAGACCTACAAAAAAGAAGGTCGCAGAAGAGGCATGTATAAACGAAATATGGACCTAAGCTGCACGTTAAATGCGCGCGTTTCTCGACCATTCAGCGCCGTCCGTCCTCGGTGAAGGACTGTAATGCGCGTGCCGTCAAACTAGGCCGCGGGTCGCGCGACCAGCTCCTTCGCGTTGACTGTAATATGCACGTGCATTAACACTTGTTCGCCATCGTGATGTACATGTAAAAATAACGCTGCCCTGGCAACAGAGGCTCGAGGAACGGTTCTACACGTTTGTTGAAGGAGCTTGAAGGCTGCGAGTGGCGCTGACCAATCACCGAAGGACGAATACAAAAAAGAAACGATGCATTAAGTGTTTCACGATGTTTGACAGTGAATAAGAAACAAAAAAAAAATCGGCGATGTCTAACTCCCTTAAATATATGAAAACACCATCCCTTCCTTTTTATTTTCCGTGTGCTCAGGTGCTTAATACGAATAAAGAAATCTGCCGCCGCTCGACTTCCAGAACTTTCCTCTCTTTTTTTTTTTTTTCCTCATTATTCCGCTGTCGCGCGGGGCCGCAGAAACAGGTACCGACATCGGAGGCCTACAAGAGGAGCGCTGTTTCGCGTCGTGTCCAGATTAATTTGCCCGGAGCCGCGCCCTGCCGCGTGCACGCGCGCACTCCCTCGCGAACACCGAACCACGGTTCCCGTCGCCCGCGTGCAGCAGAAGCAGGCTCGGGTCACGTCGACGCCGCCGTGGCAAGGCAGCGAAGCACGGACACACTGCAACAGCCGGCACGGTCGCGACAAGAGCAGCCCAACCGACGCGTACGCACAGACGAGCACAAAGACGCGGGAGCGACGGTGGCTCGAGTGTTCCCGCGAGTGTATGTATATGAGTGGCGGTGAAGAAGAGAGGCCTAACAGACTCGCGGGGCACGCAGGTCGTCGAGAATGATCAGCGCGAGTGGTCCCGAGGAATACGCTTCGCGAGTCCCGCCCCCTCGACAGCTAGGCCCGCGCTGCTGACCCTACGGGCACGTCTTCCATTCGGCGCCGACACGTACCGCCGATGGTCGAAGGTCCATTTGCGTACGCGTCCGCACTGAAGGGTGCGTTCCCCACCACCACTCCCTCTGGATGAACCCTATCTGCAGCCGCGGTCACGTTGGCGTTTGCGAGGAAAACGCCGGCTGGACGTAGCGGGTGTACGAGCCTTCATCCTACAGGAGCGGAAGCCAGGCTCTTCGATGATGCCCACGATTCCAGAGACTGACTCAGGTAAAAAAAGAAATACTGTAGTTCTGAGAAAGCGGCGCTCTGCCACGCCGGCGTACTTTGATAAAGCCAATAGATAGATTGCACTGATGCCACTGAAGCCGTAATGTTGGAGCACAGCATGGTGGGACACGAAGTCTGCGATGTCGCGTTGATGTTATCAGTACAACGCATGCTGCATTTTTTATCACGAAAGTGTTCTATGCCGGGGTCCACCAAGTACTTCCGTTACGGATATGACGTTGATAAAATGGACGCCAACGGGTGAGAAAGAGAAAAACAAGAAAAAGATCCGCCGCTGTGAATCGAACCCAGGACCTTGCGGCCGCGACGGTAAGCACCCGACGCTCAACCGACTAAGCTATCTGGGCAGAAGCTACACCCTTCACGAACGAACCTATATCTTTCACACATTCTCTCTCGCATGGTGCTCTCTGTTGGGTTGGAGGTGTAGGTAGACGGGACGGAGCGGGGCGGTGCCGCCGTCTGTGAGAGGTGAAAAGAAGTAATGCGTCACGATCGACACTTACTAGCGCTTACTCCGAGATTTCGCACGATATCGGAGATCATGATTGAAGCGTCTCGATACCAACGAGGGACACTGGCCGCGCTGGCGTCGCCGAAGCACTCTAGACGCAGCTACGTTCTTTGCCTTTCGCTTCGTGTTAGCGTGCGCCGGTTCATCGGAGTAGTGCAGCTTCTACATGCACCAACGGGATTTCTCCGCCACCGACTGCTTCGATTGCGAGCACCGACTAACAAAACTGCTGCGATACTCGTTGCAGAAAAGACACGATTTCGACGGGCGAATGTCGCGCCTTCGTGGAGCGAAACAGAGGCCAGCGGGACGCACGCGTTTGCGGCTCCAGCTACGAACCTGTGCCTCCCGTGTTACTGAAGCGCAATGTGGTAGTGTAGCATGTGCACAGGCGTCGGTTACCCATTGCTAGAAAGCGCACACCGTGCCGTTTCTCTCCTTAATTGACGACGTTATGACGAAGTGCATATCGGATACCAGTGTTGATTATGAGCTTGCTGATGTCATCTTTACGCGGGATTCACGATTCGCTGTGTCCGAATATATGTTCACAACTTCAGCTACCACAACGATTTATATCATGATCACGGGCGTTAGTCGTCGCGATGGAGACATGCGTCAACATGGGTGCATCCACGTCAAACGGTGCTATAGCTGTCAAACACGAATAGACATTGTACAAGCTCTGATATATCACTACACAATAAGCACTACTTCTGCGAAGACAGGTTTCACTTTCGTGTTACACCGATTCCTATGACGAAGGGATCGGCCATGTTTCTTTTTTTTTTCCTATTCATGCACAGAAGCCAATAACGTTCCGGCCGCGCCGTTGCGACATCGTAGCAGGGTTACCGCAAGGTGATCATGCGGCTTTGACTTCATCATAGCGGCCATGTTGGAGTACCAGTACGTTAAAAAGCCGCGTGAGATGACGTCGGGTGCAAGCTTGCATCAGCTGCGCATACGTTTTCGCACGATTGCACGCTTGCCCGTCCCCTATATCTTCCTAGGCTTCATTATCTGTTGGTTTTCATTAAGGTTGTATCAACGATGAAACGGGCCCTCAAAAATTCCCTTCTTTCGTTCAAACCACAATCAGCGTCTTTCAGGTATACCGCCTTTTCCATCGGTGTGTAAGCCTTATTTTTAAAATGTCTAAATAACCATGTTTTTATCGTTCTTTAACATCTAAAACGCGTCAGGAAGGGGAAGACAGAAGCATGCGTTGAAAAAAATCCGTAAACAGGGGCCGGGCGCTCGAACCGACGTTTGGACTTGTCTAAACATCTAAAGTGCTCTTACGCCCGTACAAATTATGTGAAAGACAATTCAGCTGCCGAACATCCTGCCCCGTTCTCAAGCACGATGACGTCTTGAAGAAAGAAGGCTTTCGCACGAACTTCGAGCTTAACGAGTATCAAAATAGGCAGAAAATATCGCATGAGCGCCGGCAATGGGCGCCGTCTCAGTCTGTTTTCGTGTGCGCTTTCCAACAGTGACAAGGAATGCGTAATCAATAATACGGCCAATTTATACCGAAGATGGTCACAAGCGACTTCAATATTTCCCTTATAAGCAAATCGTATACGATAGCCTATAAAGGGTGACCGCCGCGGGGCCGCAGCGGTTATGGTGCTCGGCTGCTGAGCAGTAACACGCGAGTTCGACACCAGTCGCCTTTCAATGGTGGTGAAATGCTAGAGAACCGTGCACTGTGCGATGACCTCTTTGCCGACTTTGTCTGCAATTAAATGCTAGAGGCCATTGTACGTAGATTTAGGTGCACGTTAAAGAGCATCAGGTGCCTAAATTATCCAATTATACATTATTAATCAGAGATAATAACAATTCTATTATTATTACTATTATTTGTCTGCAAATGACCTGTGATGATGTCGCCACTCCAGCCGTAGCCCACGATTAGATGCACTATGTCGAAATAAAATAAATAAAATGCCAGAGCACGTCAAACCCCATAAATTATTACGCAGCCTATAAATGGCGGCGTCCATGAGCCGAATATGAGACCACACATATGCTGTGTCATTGCTCACCAGCAGCACTGGCCTTGGATCTTTTCGCGAGCGCTCGCAAACATGCGTGCGTCCCGTCCAGTGCAGGCCGCACGACGACAGCCGCAGCGGTGTCCTCCCCCGAAAACGGCGGCGGGCACGCTCAGCAAACAGCGCGACGTGATCGGCGCGCCGCACGCTGCGCGTCATCCATCAGGCGCCTACTCAACTAATTGACTCGCCTCCCCCGCCAAGAGCGCCACTCCAAGTAGCCGCCGTTGGGAGAAGGTGCATGCATACGCGAGCGGGAACTCCTAGCTTCCCTCGGCGCCACATACCGACGGCGTCTTGGCGGCCGGAATTATTCATCGCCGAACCCGGCACTGTGATTACTGCGATGGGCCTCGGGCGCGCCTCCACTCGGCTACGCGCGCGGAGCTGCAGTGTTCGCCGGGAGAAGAGCACTGTCAATACCGGACGTGTCAACACTTTGGTCGGCACGTGTGCGACGCAGATTCCTTTGTCCCCACACTGGCGCCGCCGCACCTTTTCGATGCTTCTTCCTTCGGCTCCTGTCTCCCCTGTCCACAGAGAGACGGCAAACGTCGCAGCCAGCGAGACTGCATACTATACACGGTGCATACCGTAATGCGAGGCGACGAAGTGCGAAGGAAACGACGATCGTGCGAAACGTGAAGGAAAGGCGCAGATAGGGAGAAGGAAATATTTGAGAATAAAGGTCGAGTGACAGGTTAAAGGGGTACTGACACCTTTTTTCGGAGGCAAGTTTACTCTGCCATGCAAATCTCCTGTATGCAGAGACGGCACTGAGCAAGTGTGAAGCTCAGAAAATGCAGATAAGATATTTTATTTTTTCCGTGGCGCACCTACCGACATCGACAATAGCTTGACGTCAGGCTACAGTACTAATTCTGGTGACTTCACGCAGCAGTCTCGCTGGTTGTGATGACGTCAGGTACGAAAACTTCAAAGATGGCCGCTTGTGCGTCACCAACGGAGCCACGGTGCGGAGGCAGGAGCGGCCGCGGAAACGTCACTATACATTGTGCGAGCACAGTGACGAGAAGCTCATAATGTATTGCGACGTCAGGGTACAGTATAAACCGAAAATAGCTTTTGAAAACATACTGTAATTACTTTTTCAGGGTGCACTCGCGCTTAGGCTTTTCTAGGCTCTTGAGGGCTTTGCCTTTCATTTGACGCAAAAAAAAAAACGACTGAAAATTTTCGTGTCAGTACCCCTTTAAACGAGAGAACCGTGGTCACACGCATATGACAAGCCCAGAATGCGCTACGTGCACCAGTACAGGCACTCGGTCGATAGACCGCAGAATACGACTCTCAAATCGACGTGTATTTCGCGACGACGGGAACCGATCTCGTTGAAGTTCTTTCGCATTAACTGCCGCTTTTAATTCTCGCTCTTCAACGTACGCAGGGTAACAAAATGAACGCTAAATACTTATGAACGCGAGACAAACCATAGCAATAAACGAAAAGATGTATAATGCTGCTCACTTGTGTAGCGCGTACATGTGATGCGTATTCGTAGTAAAATACCCCCGATATCTTAGTGCACATAAATTTACGGGGCCCAGCCACTCTCAGGATGCTTTCGCCTGGGTGCCCACACTAACATTGTGAAACATTGTGACATTTATTTATTTATTTATTTATTTATTTATTTATTTATTTATTTATTTATTTATTTATTTATTTATCCTACGATATAGATAAACCCAATCAATTAATGCTGAGAAAATTTAAAAGAAAGTGCGTGAAACAAATCGTACTCCAGACCATAGTTGAGCGCACAGTACCGTGGTCCTATGTGCCGTCTCCAGATAAACGTAAGGGCGACAGATTATGATAAAATGACATGCCACGGCACTGAACATAACATCGGCTTTCAACACGTCGGCGTAGAGCAATCGCTCGCGATTTACCTGCAAGACAAGAAGCGACAGCTTTCCCCGCGGCATCTCATGCACACGAGTGGCCTCTTCTGCCTTACGCGTGCAACAGGCATGTGTGGCCTGACCACCACATCTCTTCGGCTATGATGGATGGGGTGCTCACGGCTTTCACTCCGGCTAGCAGCCCCCGGTGGGGATCGAGGATGCTTCATCGGGATCGCTCTCCATTGCGTGTCCTCTACGCGCGCAGAATATGTAAGGCGTTCGTGCTTTCGAATGTATATGTGGGCGCTGTCAGGATATACAGAGTTATCTGCTGAAACTTGTGGACTGGTGCAGACAATGAAGCACGTTACGGACAAGGATACCATAGCTTCTACAAATGTCACGCCAATTGGTCCAACTTACCAACTGGGCACTCGCCGCCAGGGAACAGTCAATACCGACACAAAGAAACATTACGCGAAAAGATAGAGAAGATATAAGCCCACGATGGGCCCACTGGTCGAGCGCAGGTTCCTGATACATGCATATCGTATCAATGAAATACGGCATGGGATGCATTTGCAACGGTCAGAACAAGTCGAATTATCGAACACGGCTGGTATCCTCAAGTAAGCAACACATATGGCCGAAGCAAACGAAAGATAGCGTTTCAATTCGAAACAGACGTTCGTGATTCCTCAGGCAAGTCATCATCAGATGGCATATCGGAAAAGATGGCCAGGTGGATCGGTGCTGAAGGACGAGCCTACCAGCACTCGGGCATCCAAAATACCTCCGACAACCAGCGCGTCAGGAAAGCGAGACGGACCGCGTCCGGAAGTCGAACGGCCGGACTTTGCCGCCGGGAGGTGACCAGCGCGGAGGAGACGGGCGGGGGAGACTGGCCATCCATTACATCTTCGCCGACAAGCACTGTAGCGTCTGCGAGCGTCCCGCCGGAAGCTAGCCGTCCAGGGGGGGCTGTTCAGAACAACGGACAGCCCGCAGTCTGGCGTGTGACCAATAAAATAAATAAATAAAAGAGATATACGTACACAGCGGTTACCAGTGCGTAACGCCAACGTTAGCTTAGTCATGAGCTAGGCGTTCACTCCCTCATTTATACTGATAATAAACGGCGCGAAAAATCACGGGTGACGAGAAGCGGACACTAGACAAGCGCCGGCTTCTAAATCAGTTATCTTATTGACATTAATGTATCATATGGGAACGTGTGGGTACAGCTACAAAGAAAACAGCTGCAGTGACAATGAAAAAAAAAAACAATTGGGGAGGGGCAATGTATGCAGGGAAGGGTGTTTCAGCTCCACTGACGCGAAACATCTGGAGAGGCGAAGCATGCAGTGTGCGCCGGTGTTTCCAAAATCACTGCTAATTGGCAATGACAGACAGAACAAAGATCCAGTGCTCTTTTCGTTAACATCCACGCTGCGAATCTTTATTGTTCAAATGCACACAAGAGAAATATTCCACCGGCACTACATTGCAAGTCAAGATCCAGTGCCTATATATACGTGGTGGCCGATGAACGGTTGTGCAGCGCGAGCAGTCGGTTTTTTCAATCAAGAAGCTCGCTAGCAGACGCTGCCTGCAGTCGGCGTTGTCTCTCGCGGGCGATGGTGCATTCTCGTTCCTTGCCAGCTGGTAGTTCAGCGTCCATCGCAAAAACAGCGTTTCCATAGTCAACGCGCGCCGTTCGCTCTCTCTCACCACACGGCGAAGCGCTGAGGCGGTGGCGAGAGAGAGGCCAGAGTACACTTTCGTTTACCCAGAGTCCGCTTTTCGACCCCGAGTGCTTTGGCGATGTTTATTTTGAATAATCAAATAGACCAGCCAGCTACCTTACTAAGCCCTATTTACAGCTCGGCAAATAGTTCGATTAGAGGTGTGTGTGTGTGTGTGTGTGTGTGTGTGTGTGTGTGTGTGTGTGTGTGTGTGTGTGTGTGTGTGTGTGTGTGTGTGTGTGTGTGCGTGCGTGCGTGCGTGCGTGCGTGCGTGCGCGCGCACACACATACCGCCATGACAACTTAGTGTCAAGATGCGTTCCAACCTCACCCTCACCCTCAGGAAGGCGTAATCGTGGAAGGCAGAACTTGCACACCACCAGGCGGGCAAGTTATACCTCGAATATCAGAGTGCACCCTCACTCCGATATTTGATTTTAAGCCGCGGAAAAAGCAAGTCACAAAGGGAAGTTTTGGAGTCTTTTCAGATTGTAACGCAAGTTAACACGTGCGTAAATGCTCGGTCAAAAGTGCGTTTCCTATTCGCCGCGAGATCGGGCTATAGGGGGCAGCACTGTCGCCGCGCTAGTGTGGATAGGCGGTCGTCGGCGCGTATACAAACGCACACAACAGCGCTTCGTTGCGAGCGATTTGACCCGATTTCCGGCAAACAAAGTGCGTTGACTGCAGCTTTCTGGTAATATGTGCGCTCTTCATTCCCAAATTATTGCACGAAGCGCGCCGAACGTTACAATTACTTGTGAGAGAAGTGCATCCTGCCACGAACGGGTTGCTCGCCTTCGGCAACAGTCGGCGTTTTTGCAATGGATGACGTTTTCTTGTTGTTTTATTTTTACGTGTTTAGCTTCTGTTCCACCTACTACACACTGCTGTTGTTACTTCTTGGTCATCTGGATACCCCACAACAAAAAGAAAGCCGGTATTCCTGCACGACGAGTTCAAATAGCACTTTGTGCCCTGCGTGTTGAAATATTCATCCGAATTCCTTATTCAGTTCTCGATGAAATGTAGGACAGTTGATAGATTTACTGAGAAAAGCCACGTGGCTGACCACGCTTTAGCGCTGCGGAGACGTTTAACACGCACAGGCTTGTTTTTATTCCAGTAACAGTGCACAAAGGTAACTGTACAGCACGGAACTTTCTTCGATTGATTACTTGCACTACAGTAATGGAACAAAGGCCCTGTTATTTCACGGGACCAAAGTACGTTTTTTCATGCGAATAATGTCTGCTGCCTTCCGTCAGTCTATAAAAACACAACACAAACGCTCAAGATAATGCAAAGAAAAAAAGATGTGGCTTCGAGTGAAATTACAACGACATAAATGTAAAGTACGCCGTTTGGATTAATTTCGACCATCAGGGCTCTTTAACGCGTACCTTAATCTAAGTACACGGTTGTTTTTGTATAAATTTCGCCACAAGTTAAAATTGCGCAAGGCAACTCAGTTTTGCGATTTCCGTGTCATTCATTTTTTTGTTCTTTTTAGGGGACAATTCAAGTGCCGGAATGTCAGACGTGACTTGACAGAAACAATTCTCTGTAGTGAGACGAGGACTGTACGCAACTAAAGCTCGTCGCGTAACCTATAAACGACAGTTATACCCATGTTACACAGGCAAAGCAAGCGCGGTTACGACCAACCACGGTTGACCGCGTTGAACCGCGGTTAGCGCCAACGACGGTTCGCCGATGTTACACAGCGCGAAAGCATCCTCGGTTAAGGTGGCTAACGCCATCTGGCGTAGAACAAACTAACTGACGCACTAATCAACAGAGCAACGTTCTGTTTACAAATATGCCACTTATTTCTTGCATAATGTTCTTCAAACGTATAATTATGCTTTGGCGTGAATTGGTCTGCGTCAGGCGGAAGTTCGGCGTTTAACTCGGCTGTAATTGCCGCGTACACCTTTGCATTGCGTGACGTGCTCCGTAGATCACGCAAATGATTTTCCCACAACCTTATCAGGCTTTCCGTGGTCCGTGTCGTCCAGTTCGTTCGTTTTTCACGCGCGCTCGCCGGCATGCACACATCAGTGGTGGGCGCCGCCATTTTCTCGGTTATCTGCCTAACCGAGGTTGCCAAGCTCGGTTTCTTAAAACCGCGGTTAGCGGCATAACCGCGGTTTCGTGTGCCGTGTAACATCAGCGAACCGCGGTTAACGTAACCGCGGTTAGCGTAACCGCGGCTTAGGCTGCCTGTGTAACAAGGGTATTATACACCTCACCACAACGCACAAGTGCATGAGAGCCTTTTTTTAACTCCGAGCCGCTAATAGGCTATATTCACATGAGATTTAATACTTCTCATCTTTAGGACAACGCCAAGTGCCCTCTGCAATGCACTTGCACCACAGAGCTGCACCTACACTCATATGACTCTCGTGAACGGAGGGTACGGCGACCACACACAGCACTCTCGGCAAGTGCACTCATTGATCTTATTACAGTGCATATACAACCGATCAAGGCCAAAGGCTTCTTTACATCGTGTTAGGCATACGTACGAGCGATTAAAGTTGCACTAACGCAACAGAACAAGCCGCCTTTTGAGGACCTGCATGACGTACGCGCACATGCATGCAAACACAACGGGGCTAGCAGACGACGCATGGCGCAATCCACACTAGGCGCGGTTCAGCCAGAAGCCGCCAGGCGGCGACTCCGCTCGATCTCGCGGCCAATATGATGCTCCATTTTGGGTGATTAGGTTTGAGATTGCTTTCAGCGATCATGCTTGGTTTGCGCTTTTTATTATAACTCCCGCGAATACGCCGGGTGATTGCCGGAAGTCCTTAAATGTTTTTGTTTTTTCGCAAAAAAAATTCAGTTGTTAGTCTCTCGGCACTTACCCAACAACAGTAGGTGCGAGAGGAGCAAGTTGAAAGGAACGAATTGCGTCTACGCTCCTCTGTCGACGACAAGCGATACAGCCATTTCGAGATGGCAACGAGAAAGAGGTAACACACAGCTGTGCACGCGTAGCTGGTTCGCGTGAAGTCATCGCATTGATCCCGAGGTGTTCGTTGCCAGTTGCAACTTCGACGCCTGGATGATACACCACCTGCAGGCACACCTGAGCGCTGCCCGGCAAAAGCCAAGCCTCAATGCTGCCTTCTACAAGTAAACATACGAGCAAATTGCAATCAATTAATTCCACGATGCCAATTTCCCAGTCACGACATTTACGCCTACAAGTTCATTTCTCTTATTTAATTTTGTCAGTCTGATGACACATATTTAGTAGAGCAGTAATGGAAACGAGTACACATACAACGTGTCATCAGCGAATGTCATACCCGTTTGCGTGGAAAACAAGTGTACCCTGCCTAAAGCGGCGGGATATTAATGGCTACTTCGGGCAAGCACACTGTTTAACACGCGCGTTTCAGATCGATGGCTAAGCTTTGGCGGCGCAAATTGCCCTGCCGTTCGTTTGCACACGGCCATTCAACGGCGAACGCCACTGTCTCACTCGTTCGTCATGCTGCTCGGCACGTCCCGAAGGGGAGACCTATATACGGTCCGCTTGTAGCCATAATGGCCCTCATGTGACAGACCGATTTGCCAGAGGTCACCGAGGGCCGACGGCTGGAAGCACGCACTCACTCGCCAAGGGCGAAACACGGCAGCAGCTTCCGCGCGATCAACGCATGCTCCACAAGCCACGCGCTGAACTAGACCTCTTTCTCTTTCTCTCTTTATCTCTTTTTTTTTTTTTTGCGGACGTGTCACGAAAGAAAAGCACACAGCTCCCGTATGCGGCCCGCTATATAGGCGCCTTGTTCGTGTACGCACACATGCCCACAAGCGCACAGAGCCGAAGCTCACCACCTGGGCTCACGCGAGAAGGCGCTAGACTACTGAGAAAAACGGCCAAGGATACAGTGGTCAACAAGCCCGGGGTGACGTATAGTACCACATACTTGGTCGCTCGACGAGGACCATTAAGCAAGCCGCATATTCTGGGAGGGATTCCATTTGGTGACACAGGTCACTTAGGTGAGAAAGGGAGGCGGGAGGTACTGTTCGATTAGCACAGTCACCGCTGCTCGCGTCAGCACCAGTGGTTCGTGTGAGCGGCTCATTTAGAGTAGCGCACCGTCGCGCACCGGCGCCACGACGAATACGCGCCAGTCACGCATGCCACACGCACACACATACGGGCAGTGCATGAGCGCGGTCGTCTTCAAGCGCACGCCTTGCACTGACCACCTATAGAGGACGCCCACCCTCCGGAGCTCGCCCGTACGCAGGACCTGCCCCTCCACGTGACGTGTCACTTCGGTGGTGTATCGTCGCAAGCGTGGAGACGCGTGCTCCATATACGCGTACGTACGTCCGTGCGACGGCGAAATTCTCGTTCTGTTTGCGCTTTCTCGAGAACGTACGTACGTGGCCGCCGGTCGTTAGCGCTGCGAGCGCATCATTAGCGACCAGCCGTTAGCCAAACATATCCGGCATGTCAACTTGGTTCCGCACGTGTCCGGTCGACCAGACCAGCTCGTATGGCGCCAGGTCTGAAAGTATACTGCAGAATATGCGTCTTTCGAGTTAAAATGTTTCTGTTCGTAAGCGAATGTGGGAGAACGTTCACCAGGCGGCGTCGCCAAACCAATAAATTCGCGAACAGAGAAAAACAAACACGTAAACTATGCGAAAGGCATGAACGTCTACAACAGATTCCCGTAGTACTGCTGAATACTCTTAAATTGAGAAACCTCATCGTTACGTCTCTAAACATTGACATTAAAAACGATCCCGCTCTCGCTGACACACGATCTCAGATACACACTCTTCACGGCCATTGTAAGTAAGCTGCACGAGCAATACTTATCAGCAAGTGGACAAGCACCCTCATCGGTATAGCGGACACATCACCTCAACTTCTCTCATTGTCGGGAAACTGGTGAAACTCACCTCTAGCTGAACACTGCTGAACTTACTAATTACCGGCCGTTAATTAAAGCCTGAAGCACCTCGCAGTAAATGTCACAGGGCCAGAGAGAGGATCAGATACCAGGCAAGTATAGTATACTCTAACCTGCAACGAGACTCTGGGAAAGAGCGACCCACTGCGGGCCTGAAAATCACGTGCCTTAGAAAGAAAGCACTGCTCACGTGGGCCGAGGGGCTATCTCTGGGCAAGGTGCCTTATGACTTGCCTGCCCTGCTGCCACACGTGAAAAGCAAGCGGAGTGGCAATACGCGGCAGAGGCCACCGGAACGCGCGGACAACGCAAAGTGTAAGCGCACCAGCACCGAATTCGGTACGTGGGATGCGTCGGCGTGAGCGAGAGTTGAGCGACAGCGAGGGAGCTCGTTTAAGCAGAGCTTCTTTCCTTAAAAGAAAAAAAAAAGATAAAGAAAGGCAGCACGTGAGCCATTACGCGGCATCAAACGAGGAGGTGAACACACTCCAGCGTGCTGCACACTCCATTAGCTCCAATTAGCGGTGGTGCGAGGACCGCGCCGGGCGAAGTCGTGTGCCGCTGGACGACACCATAAAAGGCGCCGCCAACGACCCCATAAATACGCAGGTGACGAGAGGCGTCGTCCATTCGTGCCGATTAAGCGAGCCGCGACATTGGACACCACTGCGTGTGTACTATATACTGGATATATACGCAAGCCACGGAACCACCTCCCTCCCGGTTCTCTTTTATCTTCTCAGAGCTAAAGAGGGCGCTTCCGGTAGCCAGCGCAGAGCGAGGCCTCCAGATTTGTCGCTGCTGCGAAAAAAAAAAAAAAAAAACAGTAAGAGGGAAGGAAGGCAGCTCAAAGTAAGCGAGAACTGCAGGTCGGCATGGCTCGAGTTCTGGCGTTAACACGACAGTAACTGCGAACAACTCCCGAATCCTAATTGTGGAGTTTTCCGTACGACTTTCGATGCGACTCTAATGGCCTCCAGAACAACGGCAGCGACTCGGAGATTGCACTTGCTCGTCTGTATGTGCCGTGACGGTGTAGTCTCCGCTTCTATATATGTGCTGAGCTGAATGTCTTTTAAAGGACAAACAGATTTCGCAAGGCCGCCATACTGTGTCTGTGTCAATTCTAGTTATAGCTGTGTACTCCGGAACATAACAACGAAAGGCGCCATAATTGTTGCCTTTAAATTGTTAGTTTATGAAGACGAAAGCCTTATATATGCCTCCTCAAAAGGGAAAATTGACCATCGACGACAACACGAATGGTACCAAAAATCGGATGATGTCACACGAGATGTCGATATGAGTCATATCAAGATGTGAAGATGTGAGGTCATGATGACGTCACGGATCGCTGGCTTTTGTGAAGTCATCATGACATATGACGACGTAACCACATGACGTCGTCGCCTCCTCAAAGGTAATCCGATCACGGAGGATGTGTATCCCCACGTGAGGTGCAGAAAGCTGCGAGGGAGGGAGAGGGGGGAGAATCACCACAATCGACTTACAACAACGACGTCGACAACACCACCAAGAAGACTTTCACCTTTAAGTCTTCTTAGACGAATGCATAATGAGCTTTTGCTTATATGTTTCGACACCACCCCCTCCCCACTTTCTCACAAATTAGCACATTAACCAAGGATTACTCAATATGCCTATAATAACAATGGCAAACAAGGCACTGATGACTATCATCCCTTCTTTCTGGTGCCTTTAATTCGCGAAACAGTATAGTGAGCTCTAGGCTACAAAGTTCGGGCCTTACTTCTAACCACGAGGCTAGGCGTCTGCCTCGCGAGGCGCTAGAGAGGAAACAGTCTGCCGTGGCATTGTTATCAACAGCGAGAGAAGGGGTGCGTCCACTTGGTGTACTGTCACAATTGAGGTGCATCCATCACGCCCGCTCGACAGCAGCGCAGCACCGTACAATGCAATGACGGGGAAGCCGGTCGGCGCGTGCACGCCTCTATAGCGCATCGCAGCTACAGACGCGTCTCGTCACAGAACAAAACCGACGGCACTATGCAACGTTCCCACCAACAAGACAACGGAAGACAACCACGCTCTCCTTGCGACATAAAAGAGTGGGACGGCCGAAGCAGCATGGCGTCAGAAAGACTCGTTACGGAACAATGAAACTCAACTGCGGACGTCGAAGTTATTATGAGAAATACGCGGACAAGGCTTTGCCGGGCATACTGATTCTGCCGTGCGTCGAACGGCTCCTTCGGAGGACACTCGTGCAATATCATAGATCAGAGGGACAGTTTTGGACACATAATTGAAAATGACCCTTTATGAGCGTGGCGAATTCTTCGTTCTTAGTGTTTCGTGCAATTTACAATTACATCTCCCAAACTTGCGGTAAAACATGCGTAGAGCCCGTGTGCACCCTCGCAACAGGAGATTAGTGCAATACGACGGGGAACATAAAGAGGCAATACAATAAAACAAAAAAAAAAACATTCCAGCAGATCTTACACATTCCGGGAGTCGACGTAATGCGAAGAAGTAAGCGAACAGCAGCTTATACGGCATTCCTTGTTGCTTTGAGGCAAGCGTTGCGAATTGGACGGACGTCTTTGTGCACTTGACTAGTTACTTGTATATCGTGGGCTTTCTCGGTACGTCGGCTACACTGGCCCCCAAAAGATGTCTTATGGTCCGAAGTAACGTTGGCACTCACGTCAGAGCATAGATGTCAGTTTTATCGAAATGAGCTGAGCGCTACGGCGTCATGTCCCTACGGAAGTCAGAAAATGACATGATGGGCCGGAACTCTGTTTAGTCAGACATAGTTCTAGCCAAACAATACAAAAGTTATTGCTGCCAGACATAATAACCTTGGAGTGCGCATGTGCAGAAGACGACGAACACCCGTTTACGCCTAAGACGAATGCTCGTGCCATCAATGCCCGCATACGCTCGCGTCCCGTGCATCGCGTGCCTTAAGCAAGCAGAGCGGCGCTGATTAAGGCAGCGCGCGAAAAAGACGGACAGAAGGCGGCAAAAGGAGAAAAAAAAGGCCGCGTACCTGCCCGCTACGCTGCAAATGTCGCCGAAAGACGATAGTATTTCGTGGGGAACTTAAACGCAGACATTTTGGTCTATCTGTCAGTCACACGATTCAGCCATCCGGCCAAAGTTTAAAGGGCCACTAAACCGCCAACAGACGCTCGGCTGCTCCTCTCCGTGCCTTTCCTCAATCGACAACAGCCGTCATGACGTCACCTGTATGATTAGGTGACGTCGCGAGCAAGAGGCGCTGTCAGTGGACGAATAAGAACCTGTTTTCTGCTGGCTGATGCGCGCGCTTGCGTTTCATGAGGAGAGGTGGATAGACGAGCCGACGAACGCAGCCTAGCGAAGGAAAGAGCGAAACGAGAAAGCGCGTGCAACTCCGCCAGCGTTCGCTGTAGTCTCGTGCACAACTGCGACGCCACAACTAAATTTCGACCTCCGGGGAGTTTAGGGGCCCTTTAAGCACTTGCTGAACACCCAGCCATCCTGAACTGGTAGCTGTGTTCATACTTGTGAACACTGTCGATCAAAAAGCAAATATTACGCACATCTGAGGCACAACATCAATACGTAAGTATTAGGTGGTGTGTTCCTTTACTGGAAAGTACATAGATACGTAATTCTAAAGACCCTAGTGTTTCTTAGTCTGCGCTGAAACGGCGCAGAAACGGCCGGGAGAAGACATTTGCAGCGAAGCACGCAGATACGCGGCCAATTTTTTTTTTTTTTTTCTGCCGGCCGTTTCTGCGCCGTTTCAGCGCAGACTAATAAACACTATAGTCGGTGACAAGCTAAGAATAAAAAGTAAACTGTACCACTGTCCATTTGTATTATGCGCGTCCAACTACGGCCGATCTTTACATTGACGTAACGGTTAAGACGAACCAATTAAAAATGCAACATGGCGCCGTTCGCGACGAGAGGCGAGGTACCGCTGCCCCGAGACCGAAATCCGTCATTTCGAATTTCCTGCGGTGTTTGTTTCTTCCAGAAGAAGCTCTTTCCTAATGTTATTCGCACGTACCCAGCATCGTCTCGCCAGTCGTCATCCGATGCAGTAGAAGCTTGTGACTGTGCCGCGTTTGAAGTGCACCGAAGCGGCATCAGCTCGAAGTGTTTTACAACGCTTTAGCGCGTTCCGTCGTTTCGGCAGCGTCAAGTTGCAACACGGCGTGTGTTCCCTCCATCGCTCGGATACATCAAGCATGTCGCCTGAGGGTCACCACATCGGCGATTGTCTTCGCGTTCATTCGTGTGCAGTGAGGTGAAAGTGAAGTCGGAATGAGCGCGTCTGTGTTCAATTTACCGCCCGCAAAAGGCATGGCATTATGTGCGCGTGTGTGTGTGTTGCTTGGAGCTCGCGACATGGTAATCTTGGTGATCTATTGTGATATGCGCCGTGCTGTGCGCCTATATAAGCGACGTATGTGCGGACGGAGCGTGAGAGAAATAGAGCGACCAACATAGCCCGTTAGCGCAACACATTGCGAAAGTAAACAAACCAGGTGTGGAGAATATGCAGTGGTGTGTGTATTATACGAAGATAATTGTGGTCATCTGATGCGTTTGTGATTATGTGACGTGTGCCTATTGGCGCAGTTGCGTCGTATCAACGGAATTTAGTTCCACCAGCCCAGAATGATGTGCTAGGTTGAAGTGCCCGTCGCGTAAGTATCGCGCTCGATGCACGAACGCCTTGCAATGAGAAACGCCGTGCGAGGTAATCGTTGTCTACAAACCGTGAAATGACGATCTCGCTGTGACACGTCGATTGCATAGATCGTGATCGTAACTGAAGTGACGCCGCTAAAACTATTATTGAGTGAAAAAAAAAGCATTTGTTTTTAATGGCGTTGCATCATACTTCACGATATCATACTTGGAATCCTTGTTTTTGTCTAACGTGCGTTTTTAGCATTTCGCGTGTATTGTGTTCATGTATTACGCAGTGATCATTTGTTTATATTAAACTCGTGAAGCTTACACTGCATAGACCCTTTTTTTAAGCGCTTATCCCTTCTTGTGAAGCCTCACTCCCTCACTATGCTTCACGAACAAATGAGGAGGGGGGAGCCGGACAGCTGGGGCTTGACAATGTACGAAAGGAATGCACTTACTGATTGTGTCCACCGAGGTTATCTATGTGGACATCTATATGTTTTCCTTTTTTTTTCTTCGAGGATGCACGTGCTTTTTCTATGTCTGAGTGTATATTTGTTGTCTTTTGGCTCCTAATTTTTTCATTACTACATTTTTTTCCTATTTATTCTTTTTGTCGTTCTACCTGCATGGAGGATGATGCTATAAAAGCGCATCGAAGCCTCGTAAATTTTCATTTGATAAAGATCGGTCTCCGATCGAAACGTTGACAAATAAACTCTTTTGAGAAGCGTGTATCCTTTTCCTATTTGTCTTACGGCAACCGATGACAGCCTCTTCACAATCTACGTATAGATATATATGTACCTTCGCACAGATACACACATATATAGAAGGTAGGGGCCCCCTTTCTAGCAAAAGTGGGCCACCCTGCTGTAATTCCCACTGGGGTGACGCAGTTATGTAATAAATAAATAATAAATAAACTAAAAACTTGAACGTTCAAGGGCTTAAGGGGTAATGGCAGTGCCAGTGCAAGTTGTCGAAGCGAGAAACAATCCCACGTAAAGCTTTCAGTCAATGTCAGTTTAGCCGCGTGCACCTCCTTGGCGTGAACGGCAACGCACGCAATGGCCCCCACAGTTAAACGCCATGTGTGCAACACGCTTTTATTCCGTTGAAACAAGACGTCAAATGAAGCCTTGGCGTCTTCCTCAAACACGATGACAAGCACGGCGACTAGAGACGCAAGTGCGGTATTTGCGGCAACACAAGAGTCGAAATTCACAAAGGCAATCTCAGACCACTTCGTCATACTTCGCTTTGAGTCACAGTTGCCATAGTTACAGCAGACAGTGAAGAAAACTGGCGGCGAGAGTTTCGCAAGAAAATTACAAACGACCTTATTACATGTGATTAATGTCCCTGTTTTATTGTGTGAAACCGTAAAATAACGATTCGTTTATTTTAAGTTTTATGTTAAATCTGGCACTCTTTGTTTTAATACCATATTAGGTGCTGCTCAGAAACATCGCCTTTGAGATGTACAGTACTTCTTCATATAGACTCCGAGATGAACGCGGCGGGGGGTGCGATTTAAACAACACATATATTGTTATGCTGACGCTGAACTCCGTGCCTTCACAATTATCTAGCTTTGCTTTCTTTATTTCAATATCAGTGCAGTATTGCAAAATAAGGTTTATATGAGTAAAAATTATTGCCATTGTTTAGGAACTACTTCGTTTGTAGCGCGGAGGCATGCAAAATAAGAGCAATGCGGCCTCGTGGGCGGAGCTTATATTTATTCTTAGGTTGTCACCGACTATAGGGTCTTTAGAATTACGTATATATGTATTTTCTAGTAAAGGAACACACCACCTAATACTCACGTATTGATGTTGCGCCTCAGATATTTGCTTTTTGATCGACAACGTTCACAAGTATGAACGCAGCTACCAGTTCAAGATGGCTGGGCGTTCAGCAAGTGCTAAAACTTTGGCAGAGTGGCTGGACCGTGTGACAGACAGACAGACATACCTAAATTTCTGCGTTTAAAAGACTAGCGTCTTTAAAAAAAGAATTGCACGTCCGCACATAGAATTTACTGAGAGGACTGCACAGCAAGGAAGAACCGTAAGATGGGTGAAAGCATTTTCACTCTTTCTCCTTTGCGAAGAAGGGGACCACGCCATTGGCGGCCTGTCTCCGCACTTATTGATTGGCGCTTTCATTATTTTAGACGCCGCGTTTATTCGCGTGGCCGGCAGGAAAGGGTGAATGCGACCAAGTGGGAAAGACTACGCCAGATTGCGACATAAAGGCGGAAGGAAGCCGGCGGGCGCCCCCCGGGCGAAGAATGAACGGCCACTTAGGGTCGGTCAAAGGACGCGGTGCATATCAATCAGAGGCGCGACAGAAAGGCAGCCTCCGAGAGACAAACCTTCAACCAGCTCGCGTAATTGCGCGCAGTGCTAACGGCGCCGAGAACTGAGCGAAACGGAGAACTTTCTCCTACGGGCCATAGGGTCGATCCGACGGCCAATATAATCCTCAGTTGTCAATTTCAGAATTATGCGTCCAAACGTCAACATTCCAAAGGTGAGGCAGCGTATAGACGTTGGAATGGTGTTATATAGCACTCGTTTCGGGGAACAGTTCTTTGGAGCTATTATTTTTACTTAGTGCTGTCAACATAAACGCACAATAAGGTAGATGACGCAGAATTATGTAGAGCACGGTGGTGCTCAGTCCTGCTGAAGTGCACTTTCAGGAAAATTCATGCAAGACATGGCTACGCAAACAAATGAGAGACCATCCAAAGAGCTCGAGTTGAGGGGCACATCATTCCGTCTTCCCTGTGTATTAAATGAGCCAACCACACGTTCCACGTGTACGCAACACACGATCTGCACGGAACTAATCCGCAAAAAAAAAGAAAAGAAGAAATAAGAACGACGCGAACAACGCATATAGGAAGGGACGAAGCACGGACGAAGTTTTGTCCCCGCGAGCATCCGCATAATGCGCTCGTCTTTCTCTCTATCTCTCCGCATCATCCTTTTATTTTATTTTTTTCTTCGCGCCGAGCAGTGGCGTTCGCGAGGCGCCAGCGGCCCACCGGGAGGCCATAGCACGCGACCGAGGCCCGTTGAAGCAGAGCCCCTTTTTGCCCCTTCACCGCCTCGCTTTTCTCCTCTACAGCATCCATCGTCGCGCATCCGCATCAACGCAACGTAAGGAAAGCGTCCTCCACGTGCGCTAGAAAAGGAAACGCATCTATGGCCGCGGCAAAGAGAGAGAGAGAGGCCGGCGGGGAGCGCTCGGGAAACGAAGGTGCCTCCCAGCTGCCATCTTAATGAATAGCTGGATTGATGACCCGTCGTATACGGAGGCGGCGGAGCAGCGATACATGCACAAAGCGAGGGGGCACGGCGCGCGCTGAAAGCGCTCGCGCTGTCAGCGCGGATGGTGAGCAGCTCCGCACCGCCCATACAACTGCTGGAAGCGAGGGATATCTTATCGGAATAACAATGGGCGAGAACGCAGAGAAGACGACGATAAGATTCAACAGACGACGCCATTCCTTGCCGACAACAAGGTAACGTATAGTAAAAAAGCTCTCCGAAGCGCAGTTCGCATTTTCTTTAATGCTAAGTCTCGTAGATATGGAACTTTCAGTACAAGGGGAAACTGCTGCCGTCTTCCAAAACCTGTCAATAAAAGGTTCATTCTCTTTCTACGCTAAGCTTGCATCGAAATAAGTAAAGAATATGAAAGATGTAGACAGAGAAGTGGCAAAGAAATACAGGTTAATCAGGCAGACCCCTGTTGCCAGTACTCCGCTCTAAGTGAGAAAGGAGGCTGAATGAAGAGCGGAAATAGATAACTAAACGTTCACTGCATACAACAGTCATACAAATCATATATGCCCATTTGCTTAGAAGTTACTCGTTTCTTGGCCAAGCTTTCAGGGTGGGTGTGAGCCAGTGACGTAGGACACCATCATAATGCACGCGCGCACATACACTATCGCTCAAGGTTCATTAAATACCTTGGTGACTATCCAAAACCGTAGTATCGCTTCCATGGCGAATGTCAGAACCTTAGATCGAAGCAATTATATGCAAACTAAAACGTGCCTAAAGATAAGATCCTGCCAAACCAAAGTAGAACGCGTCACTGCATACGTACAGCAGGGTAACCATGACACTATGTAACGACATTGCAATGCGAATAACGGGCGCTACGTTCTCTCCAAAAATATTATGCACAGTTAACATATGACTTGGCAATTTTAAAACGACAACGTGGGAAGAGCGACACATCGGGAAGAGGCTGAAACAATATTTTAGGCTCTCATTTTCATGTTTGTGCTTTCAGTAACTGTACTGATCATGCAAGAGTTGTTGCCCTGCGTCAACTGATCACAGATCCATTCCAACGATAATTCTCGGACGCCTGGACTTTCGCGTTATTGACTTGCCAAACAAACATGTACGCAATCCTTCTGTATATTGTAAACAGGCATCTCCACAGTGCACCGGCGCTAAGCAGAAAAACATCACAACAGGAGCACAGCGCACTATGCACAGCCAGCATCGGCAACTAAACTGGCGGTGCCTCTAAACACGCCTCCCATAAAAACGAAGGGAGGCTTCTTTGAGGAAAACCATTCTTCAAACAAAACACACAGCGCCACAAGCAATATTATGCGCTCGCGCACGCGCACACCATCGTTTTAAAAGTCAGGGTACCCTTTCCGCGCGTTGGAAAAATCCTGGACCGCCCCCATCTCCATAGGCAGCCTTCTCATTGGCTATGTATGAGATGGAGTTTTTCGAATCGCGATGCCTGGAACGCACGCCCCTTGATGGGCGCAAAATAACGGCAAATAAAAACAGGAAGGAGGGCGCCTAGAACGTGGAGCAATATTTAGTGTTTTTCTTCTCCTTTGCCACCCAATGCGACTGCAAAAGCTTTTGTTGACGCCATCATTATGCGCGCCTCTCGGCGGTTTTCCTCTAGAGACACTCGCGCGTCAGGCACGCGTTGCGGAGCAGCACGAGAGGGGAGAACTCCGCCACTGGGTCGGGAAGTAGGGAGAAAAACGGTTCGAAACGCGTTAGTGCGAGAGTACGCGTCAAGGCGACAGACCCGAACGCCGCTTCGCAGAAATCGGAGATCAAAAACACAAGAGTAGGGAGAGAGGGATGGGTGGGGGGAAGCGCATGACAGACGCAACGCAGCAAAGAAAGCCAAAAACCGGACGATTCAAAAGTAACAGCTTTTAGAGTTAAAAAAAAAATGTAGAAAGGCGTAACTGCAGAGAAGACGGGACGTGGGGAGCAGGCAGGGAGCGCGCGACGTAAAATTTTAGGGACCAGGGGAGAGCTTCCGACGCGGAGGGGGGAGCAGCCCCGGTCGCCTCAATCACCACCACCAGTCACGCGCTCAAAAACTCTCAAATGTCAAAAGCGCGGCGCGCTAGGAACGGGCGCGAGCAAGACCGCCACGCGCCGCAAGACCCCCCCCCCCCACCCCCCCTATCCTACACACATACGCACCCCCAATGCGCCACCCCGCGCGACCACCGCAGGCCCTCCGCGCTCGAGAGGCGACAGACCAAGAAGAGGAGGACGAACACCACTCTAGTGCCGAGCGATCCCGCGTACGGGCTTCTTTCAATACAGATGAGCCACAGAAACAGCGCAGTGAGTTCGAAATCGTGACAAAGAGAAGCGCATCGCGCATGCGCAGATTAGCTTCTCTGGGTTCACTCACAGGCTTCGTGCTTGCCTCATTGCGTAACGGACCACGGGATGGGAGGGAGAAACAGGGAGGAAGGGGAGAGGGATCATGCTTCTTTTTCCGTATGCCGGGAGCCAAGGGAGCGTGCATAGCGGGCCGCGCGTCTCAAGCAGAAAAGACTTTTGAGCGGCAACTAAGAGGGAGGGGAAAATGGAGTCGGCCATCATGACCGGGCACGGTAGCCGTCCAGGATTAAGCGAGGGATTCTTTCCTGCTGCTCCTTTGCCTCGGACGACGCGCTCCGGTCATTGCTTCGTTTCTTTCTTTCTTTACCTTTTTTTGTGCTTATTTCAACACTAGACTCGGAGGCAATGTATCATAGCAATTTTGTTTGGTCTTTTCTTCCTGAAAACGAAAGCCACGATGCGTCACCGAGGGCTATCAAACGGCGTTCTCCTCTTGACGTAGTGGATCGCCACTCGTCAAAAGTCTCGATTAGTCGTTGACCGTGCAAAACGCGTGGCGTTTAAAAAAAGAGGCCAACTTGCTGTGGTGACCAAAACTTGCAGGGGCAGACAGTGAACTCAGCTAGACATGCTCACCGTGAAGTGCAAGTATACGACGACGGTAATATAAAAAATGCGCGAAGCCTGTCAGGCTTAGTAATCGTCGTGTCAGCGTCCGAAATATGGCATTCTTTGCTAGCTTCATATCATTAATAGATGTCGAATCCCCCAGTTCATCGGTTTTCTTTCATCTATGCTCTCTCTCTCTCTCTCTCTCTCACACACACACACACACACACACACACACACACACACACACACACACACACACACACACACACACACACACGCACACACGCACACACACACACACACACACACACACACACACACACACACACACACACACACCACACACACACACACACACGTGTGTCGTCGGAGACAACACGTGACCTCTTAAGCGTCTCAAGTTGATCATCACACGCTTAGAAGGGCCCAAGCTACTTTCCCGAAGCGTATATCACCCTATCACGTTTTCAGAAAACATCTGTATAACCGGCACGGTTGGTGGGCACGGTTCGCAAGGTGGCAAGGTATACAGCACCATATATAACACCACGCTGCCAACATATACCATATAGTACCATTTGGATATCTGAATGCCAGGCTCCAGTAAACACTGGAAATGCTGAAAAATTTTATCAGATCCCGCAGCCCGTACACTTGTGACTGCAGCTGTACAGATGGCGGAGACCGGGGTACCCCGCCGACAATGTCGTCACGTGCCCTCTGGCGCTGCGAGAGCGCAGTTGTCGTGAAGAGGGCGCCCTTCGTCGGCAGCGGCATTCCCTGATTTATTGGATGCCGCCGCAGAACGCAAGATTAATGCCCCGAAAAAGAGACAATGCACTTATCTTAAACCGAGAAGAAGAGAAACGTCCGGTCGCGTGGCACGGCGCGCGCCCCGATCCGAATCATTCCTCTCGCGATCTATAATAATGTCCGGGACCCGTTATTAAGAGCTATGGCCGCTCCTTCAAGAAGACCGTCGCGCGGAACCGAGATGGCGCGCGTGGAAAGGAAACAACGAGTTCTACTTCTTCTTCTCTTTATTATTTATTGCCGCATTCAAAACACCGAGCGATCGACACACCCTGAATAACGTGCACGTTTAGGCAACACGCGACAGCGCGGCCGTCTCGATTAAGGGGAACGTTCGAACACTTAATTGTGGCGACCTTTTTTAAATGCATATTTAGGTATCCGCGGCGTACGTATGTACCCGAGGTATGATAACTACTGACGCGCTGGCCCACGTTGCGCATTCAGCAGAGGATATACATCTCGAGGCAACGAATACTGAACTATGACGAACCGAATTTAGCCGTGAAAACAATTCAAGCTCATTAAATCCCTTATTTCCCCATCCCAGTTCAGGCAACATACCGGATACTAGCGTCTGGTTAACCTCCATGCATTCCTCTTCTCTCTCTCTCTCTAAATGTTATTAATGCCACTAGCTTATTATCGATCCATGATACAATTCATTCGAGGAGCAAAGTCCTCCCAAGATTTCAGAGCCGAAGGCGCGAGTAAGCAGGCTCTAATATTGTAAGGGAACAGCGCGAAATACAAGGATATAAAAAGCACACATCAAACCACACGTAGAGCAGTATGGTTTTACGTGTGCCTTTTCTGTCCCTGTCTTTCGAGCTGCTCCCCCACGATATGTTCAACCAACTAACCGACAAGTTCACCCTTCAAGGCTTTAAAGCTTCTAGGGTCGGTAAAAAAAAAGAAAAAAGAAGTAACACCATATGTAGATTATTGCGCTCATCACAAGAACAAGAACTTGATTTTCGGCATAACGTAGAGGACAGGTATTGCTTAACACTAAGAATGTTAATCACGTATCAGGAAGACCTAGCTTAATCCAATAAAAGATCCGACAAGAAATGATACCAATACAAATTATAACAACAAAACAAATTACACATGTGTAATAGTATAAAAATTATACCAATAAACGATCCATCGCGAAATTATACCACATCTACGGAAGAGGTACCTTTCGACTGTCGTTAATCGTCAGCAAGAAGGGGAAAAAAAGATAGAGAGAAAATGCTGCTCCATCGAAATAAGGTCTGCTGAGACATCAGATATGAAGATACGCGATCACAGAACTCCTTTCACAAGTCCTAAGCATAACAACCGATTATCAAGGAGATATACCTTGAAAGTCGCGGAAACACGATCCTTACGAAGGATTGATAGAAAACATTCCAGCTGGCATGAAAGTATAAATTAGTCAGGTGCAAGAAGAGCGTAGTCCGACCGCACTCTCTAGATTCCTTCGCTACCAGGACAGTACCGATGGGCCATTGCAGCCGTTCAGGAACATCGCTGCAAAGCATGGAGTAGCACTGCTCGAAATAGGGAGTGGGGAAGGGGTTTACCACAGGGGTTAAAATGACGAGGGCGTGCCTCGTGGTGTTGGTGCGCGGTATCTAAGAAGTGAAGATATTGCGGTAGGTAATTCGAGAGGTACTATACATACGTGTGGTTTTCGGAGGAATGTGATTGTGTTCATATGTGGTTTCCGTAGCGTGTGCTCATCTATTCTACTGCAAGGTTCAAGACAGCTCAAGAAACCAGACTAAAGAAACGCGAAGGAAACAGACGAACCAACGAGACGAACCAATGACCATTTCCTTAGCTATGAGTACACGGTGCCCCCGTCGGATATACTAGGTCCCACACTGCTCACGGACACGAGAAAAGCGAGATGTAATTATGAAGTTTTTCAATGGAAGCCCACTCCACAAAAGATCACATCTGCGGGGGCACGCACGTCGTACGAACGCGGGCGCACGAGCGAGACCGGCTGCCCATTAAACAGAGTGGCGCCCACCCCAGCATAGGAAGAAATTCCTCTTCCGTTCCCTTTTACTTCCCCCGCGCCTTTCTTCCGGCCGGCTGGGCGTTAACGCGCCGCCGCTTCGCAACGTCGGCCGCCCAAGGCACATATACGTACGTTCGACTGCCATGGCGGCTTTCTTGCGTTGCGTCTCATTCTGTTTTCCACTGTTTGCCTCTTCAGCTGTTTCGCTTAGCTCCCATACTGCTCGGCGTCTTTACTTACCCCCTCTCCCTTCATCAATTCCCTCTCTGCTGTGGTGTCTCTATTTGTGTTTGTGATTGCGTGAGTGAGAGCAAAGCCTTCCTCCCGGGTTCACAGTCCCGCCGTTCTCTGACCATGAGACGCTTGAGTATTTTCCAGTAAGAATTACTTCGTCGTACGCGGAAATGTTATGCTACTCGACTTCGGTGGCGATTAGTTTCGCCGACATTGAGTTTGCGTGCAACAGGGGCAAGATGAGTAAGAGTCTTACAAGCGCAAAGTCAAGGAGCGAGAACTTTTGATGACTATGGCGGCAGAAAAGTTAACAGCCGAACCAACCGAGGCTGCGCGGCAAATAGCACAAACAAGCCAACAGTTCCTTCAACCAATCTGTTCAACAATATTTAAATATTTTCAGAGCAGTGTATACGAATCCTGCTAGTTCACATTTTCTTTGTGTTTTGTTTTTACATGAAGAGATAGCAGGAAAAGAAAGTCACAGTTGTCCTCACCTTTCTTACTGCTTTTTTCGACGTGAAAGTGGCATGCGGACATATAAAGCAACCTTTCTCTCTTTTTTTTTTTTCTCTCTTGCGCCTGCTACTGCGGGGCGAGCTGTGATTTCGCTACAGAAATGATTTAGGATTGCTTGCAGTACGTTCTCGGACGATACCTATTCATTTTCATTATGGGATTACACAGCAAAGAATTTAAAAAAATGAAAAAATATCGCCATAAGAGCGCTCTTGTCGATACTTGCAGATAATCGCACTAAAAGCTTTCAAACAACGACTGCGCTACGCATTTATTCGACGCGCATGTCTCCTTCTTCTTCCGTTTATCCGCAGCATCTTCCATCACTCCTTTTTCTGCTCTTTCTCCCGTAAAGAGTAAAAGGCCCGACACCTCTACCCAAAGCAAACTTCTTTGTCTTGTCTTTCCCATAATAAGTTGCGCCATCCAATGCGTGCTGCTTACTTTACTCCGTTGGCGGTAAACAGAAAGGCTTCATTCGGATGTGGTACAATCTGGGTACAACGCTACCACATTGAACTACAGCTGCATACAGCTCTCTTGTAGTACATAGTACTCCAAGTCGTTTCCCTGTTTTTCTAAATACCTTTAGTAAAGTGCAATCACTCTTAACTTTATCCTCCTTTTCACCTTCGGACCACTTTCCCTTTCCCCAGCGCAGGGTAGTCAATCGGACTATGCCTAGTAAACCTCCCCGCCTTTCTTCTATACAGCTTCCCCGTCTGCCTTGTGGGTGCCGTCTTTCATGTTAGCAGAGGTACTCATTGACAATTCTCATCTCCGCTATCTTCTTCTCACCCTACCATAGGTCGGAAACTCACTAATGAGTCGACTCACTCAGACTCACCCGGACTCAGATCGGGCCGTGAGTCTGAGTCTGAGTGAGTCCCCTACGAAGACTTGACTGCCGCCCCGGTCGACCACCTGACTTAACGCGCTGCACGGACGGGCCTTTGCATCGACCGCTCCTGGCCTTTATCCGCGAAACTGAACTCTTTCTTTTTATTTAACTTATGCCGTAGGGCATACTGGCGCCAATAAAAAAAAAAAAGTCCGGGTGAGTAATATTTTGGTGAGTTTGAGTCCCAGTGTGTCCGGTTGAAGAACATTTTAGTGAGTCTGAGACCCAGTGAGTACACTTGAGGAAAATATTGGTGAGTGTGCGTCCGAGTGAGGCCTAAGCGCAAAATATATTTCGTGAGTGAGTCCAAGTGAGCTCCACCTTTTGTTGCCGACTCATGGTCCTATCTACTCATCTTCAGCATTACTTTCAGCCTTATAACGGCTTACGTTCATACTCAAGTCTATTCACACATATCTCAGCGCACTAGCATTCATGTGCCACCTCAATATTTATTGATCAGAGGCATGATTGAGGGGAAAGGGTGCCATTACCTACCCCTGCAAACTCTTTAATGGAAAGTTCTTGATAAAAATATCTCGTGGCGTATTTCATAAAAATGTCCACTGGATCGATATATGATAATGATGATATATGATATGTGATGATAACTCGTACTTGAAGGTACATGATCAGAAGGCGTATCGTACAGCACTTATTATGTGAGATATTGGCTTGAAGAAGATTGACACCGTGATCGAAAAAACTAATTTTACGCCAACGGACTCACGATTCGACTCACTCAGGCTCACTCAGACTCAGGTGAAGCCATGAGTCTGAGTCCGAGTGAGTCGGGTGAGTAAATGTCGGTGAGTTTGAGTCTGCATGAGTCCGGCTGAGAAAACGTTTAGTGAGCCTGAGTCCGAGTGAATCCTCAGAGTAACATATATTTCGTGAGTGAGTCTGCCTATATGCACCCTATTATTTCCAATTCCACAAATCCCATGTTTCCTCACGCAACGAACGCTCAGACGTGATCTTACAA
The DNA here is from genome assembly GCF_013339695.2 of Rhipicephalus sanguineus. NCBI lineage: Eukaryota > Metazoa > Arthropoda > Arachnida > Ixodida > Ixodidae > Rhipicephalus > Rhipicephalus sanguineus. The sequence goes on from NC_051180.1 coordinate 34,383,037, forward strand.
ACGCTGCTCAAGTAACGCCTTTTCCTCACAACATCCAATCAATACAGTACAATGAAACAGCTCCTCAGCGCGAAAACTTAGGAACTTCGTAGTTCGTTTCGTTGGGACGCCGCTTCTACATACATGGAGAGCACGGAGAGACACGTGCGTGGATTGTATGTACACAGCTTACGACGCACCTCGCGTACCAATTGGCGTAGACGCTGTTTACGTCTGCCGTCCGTGTACGCGGAGATTGTCGCCGAAACGTGTCGTATGATGCGCACGACCTCGTCCGCCGAGGTCGGGCCCAGGAGGCACCATCGCCGACGTGCGCGCGTCCATCCATCCATTTGCGCGAAAGAAGTGGGCGGCTTCGGAGGTGTTGCGGGCCTGTCCACCCAAGGGTGGGCAAGCGAGAGGCCATCTGGGCTGAATTTCAAAGCGCAGCCCCAAATGGGTCCGCGGCGTTAATGGTTCCCGGGACGAGAAAACAATGGCTTCGTGGTGGCTGCACAACCTGGTCGCGACTAATGGTTCCGCGGCACTCGGGTTCTCGTTAGTACGACCGCCTCTAACGCCGTGTGAGAGAGCGATGAAGAAGGAAATGCGAGGTCCACGCGGGGCAGCGGAAACCTTGGCGCAGGTCGACATTAGGGAGAGAAACCCCGATCGTGAGGACCATGTCAAATCAAAAACGACCGCCAGGAATACCGGCTTCGAGTCTTCCTGCTTCCCGAAAAGGACAGCGACCAAACGGCACCGACGGCGTCCAGTACATTGGGACTTAAAATCCGCGGCTGTTTGTCACACTCGACCTGCTAAGCGCACCGTAGTGTCGATCCTGAACGGTTGAACCGTGCATCAGCAGGAAGCACTTTGCAGAAAACTAGTCGAGTGCATTACTGACCCAGACACTCCAAAAAGTACGACTGCTGCATTGTTTGTGTAACAACAATCTTTTTTCTGCACTGCGTAAACCGCAACAAAATTATTTTGCAACTTACCCCACTACGAGCTGTGCGTAACTTTGCTATCTTGGAGTTACAACGTAGCATTGGTCAACATGAGGCGCTCCGGTAAAGCGTGCTTTCCCACTCCGCTGCGCTGTTGTGAGGGAAAAACAGCCGTGCGAGGGACCGTATGAAATGACGCGAGCTTCTGCAGCTTCCTCTGAAGTAACCTGCCCGGCACTCTTATCACTGGCAAATGCCTCGAATATTCACAGCAAGTTGTGTTATTACAGCAGAGCTTTTATGGTCAAAGTTTGCCGTGTGTCGTAGATAGGAAATTACCATCATCGTGAACTGGCACATGCTCTCTTGATCCTCTTCTTCCTTTTCTGCTTCGTTTATAGAACATGTGCGCCGATCTGTCCAGCGTGGGATGCAATAACTCTGACGGGCGAGAGAACGAGTACAGAGAGAGAGAGAGAGAGAGAAAGAAATAGAATGAAAGAGAAAGTGAGAAATTCTCGGCGAAAAAAAATTTCTTGGCAAGGCGAGATTCGAACCCACGTTCCCACAATCCGAAGGCGAGCGTCTTAAAACCTCGGCTATCCAGGCACGCTGGCACAGCAGAGCATAACCTTGTATCGTATAGTATAGTATAGTATAGTACAGTATAGTATAGTATAGTATAGTATAGTGTAGTATAGTATAGTACAGTATAGTATAGTGTAGTATAGTATAGCAAGGAGGTGGGAAAGGGAAATGAGGGTGAGGAGGAGGAAAGATCGAGTATCAAGAGAGAGAGAGAAAAAGATAGAAAGAAAGGAAAGAGAGGGAAATAGAAGGCGAGAGAGCTACAGAAAGAGAAAGATATACAAAGAAACAGACACAAAAAAAAAGATAAGAAAAAAGAAAGAGAGCAAGCATAGCCATGCATAGTATAAAATAGCAAGGCGTGGGAAAGAGAGAAGTGAGAGGGTAAAAGCGTAGCCAATCCAGGGCCAGCTAGGTGGCCACCAGCTCTGCTGTGACCCAGCCTCGCGCAACTTGATGCAAGCTCCGCTGAATTGTTTCTGCTAAGTGATGTTAAACAAAGAACACTTGAATTGAAACAAACTACTGTGGACAACATTTAGCGGTAATCAGAAATTCTTAAGCCAAACAAACTCATTCAGATCTTGGTAGAACCAACCTCGATTAAATCACGAGGAATGTCATTCATTCCGAATAAGGCTTCTTCTTTGCGATGAGCGAACTTCATATCAGCGCTTTACAGTCCATCCTATGCTGGTAGCCTTAACTTACCAACGTTTCTATAACCAAACTGGTCCTAAAAACATTTACTTGTCCCACCTGATGCAGGCCTAATTGCTTAACCTACTTCAATGTGCAAGCTTCGTCAGCGCTTCAATGCACTTGAACGCGATGGATGAATTAATTAATGAACGACAAAAAAAAAACGACGACAAATGAGGCTTTCGCACTCTCACAAAGTATTATACAGGATACTTCTTTTGTTTTGCAACAAACGAAACAGTACTTAACATTCAAGGGTTTAACAACACGCCACTTTCACAAGCAGCACAAAAAAAAAGAAAAAAAAAGAAAAGACGCCTATCAATAACGACAATAGACACCAATGGTTCGGCAGCTGAGTGCGTTTTATGTAACAGCGAATATTGCTTTACATTAAGAGCAGTAATCTCTCACAACCCTCTAAAATCACCTAACAGTCTCTGACTATGAGGTCTGCTCTTGTACATAGAACACACTTCACGTACAACTTGCATAACTCTATTTCTCCAATAAAAGCTGAACTCCAGAGAAGCTGTACGCTATAAACAATACGCGCGTATCGAAAAATCCTTTTTCACGAAACTGCTTTTTTTCAGCGAAACGCGACATCTGAAATTACTTGTATTTGACCCTTGTTTTGTAACGGTCGTGGTAGCGCTTCACGACATTATATTGTCGCTTCTGTGCCCACCTGTTTTTTGCTTGTTTTCAGTACGTATTCGAATCGAGTTTCACAGCGAACAGTGCCAAAGCCTAACGGGCGTGTCCGAAAGAGAGCGGAGAAGACGTCACATGACATAGCACCACGGTATTTTTACGTATTGTGCATTACATTCCTGTGGCAAGAAAGACACGAAGAAAGAGAGAGGAAAAGAGGGAGACAAAGAGAGAATGGGGGGGGGGGGGGGTTAACCAAGAACACGAGCCCGGTCGACTACACTGCGCTTGGGGAATGTGAATGCGAGAATAGTGATGAAAAAAAAAAAAGAGTAATAGAGGAAGCGTATTGGATGACCGTCGTTTCAGAGGTAAATATACTGGGCCTAACTCCATTCGCACACGTAAGTTCACAAATGTTATATCGAGCGTATCGAACGCTACTGAACGAACGTTGGTAACTGTCGACAATCACTCATCTACAAGTACCTTACCGTGACAAGGAAGATTGGCAGAGGAAAGTTCCAATTATAGTTCCACATATGATTTTTTATTCCTTACAAAAACCAACGGGCCAAGTCAAAAGTGCTATGCTATTCAGCTCATAACGTAAACTTAGAACGAAAAGACGGAAGTTACAAGTTCAGTCCAGAGAAACATCCCCTCGAAGTTCCGAAAAAGATTCCAATGGGGAAGGTCGAAGCACAGTCCAGGCACCACGCACTAGATTTTGCAGTGGATGAACAATCTTCGCGAATATCTAGGTTTTTCACCTCACTCTTGTTTGAACGAAACACAGTACATTAAGACAACAAGAGCTCAAACTAACAGTCGTTTCATATAAGGGTTACATGTCTGGCAAACAAAAGCCCACACGCCCAGCAACAAGTCTTACTCAACTACATTTCTAGTACATTGGGCCCTCTATTTAACATGCCTGCTTCAAGCTACATCGACCATTTCCAGAAACTCTTTTGTTTCGAACACGTTGGTGCCAAATTCACGTGTAGTAATTCTCCCGTGCATGTACATGCCACGCATGTGCACCTGCATCTCTTTCTTCCTTTCTTCCTTCCTTCTTCCTTCCTTCCTTCCTTCCTTCCTTCCTTCCTTCCTTCCTTCCTTCCTTCCTTCCTTCCTTCCTTCCTTCCTTCCTTCCTTCCTTCCTTCCTTCCTTCCTTCCTTCCTTCCTTCCTTCCTTCCTTCCTTCCTTCCTTCCTTCCTTCCTTCCTTCCTTCCTTCCTTCCTTCCTTCCTTCCTTCCTTCCTTTCCTTCCTTCCTTCCTTCTCCTTCCTTCCTTCCTTCCTTCCTTCCTTCCTTCCTTCCTTCCTTCCTTCCTTCCTTCCTTCCTTCCTTCCTCCTTCCTTCCTTCCTTCCTTCCTTTCCTTCCTTCCTTCCTTCCTTCCTTTCCTTCCTTCCTTCCTTCCTTCCTTCCTTCCTTCCTTCCTTCCTTCCTTCCTTCCTTCCTTCCTTCCTTCCTTCCTTCCTTCCTTCCGTCCTTCCTTCCTTCCTTCCTTCCTTCCTTCCTTTTCCTTCCTTCCTTCCTTCCTTCCTCCTTCCTTCCTTTCCTTCCTTCCTTCCTTCCTTCCTTCCTTCCTTCCTTCCTTCCTTCCTTCCTTCCTTCCCCTTCCTTCCTCCTTCCTTCCTTCCTTCCTTCCTTCCTTCCTCCTTCCTTTCCTTCCTTCCTTCCTTCCTTCCTTCCTTCCTTCTTCCTTCCTTCCTTCCTTCCTTCCTCCTTCCTTCCTTCCTTCCTTTCCTTCCTTCCTTCCTTCCTTCCTTCCTTCCTTCCTTCCTTCCTTCCTTCCTTCCTTCCTTCCTTCCTTCCTTCCTTCCTTCCTTCCTTCCTTCCTTCCTTCCTTCCTTCCTTCCTTCCTTCCTTCCTTCCTCCTTCCTTTCCTTCCTTCCTTCCTTCCTTCCTTCCTTCCTTCCTTCCTTCCTTCCTTCCTTCCTTCCTTCCTTCCTCCTTCCTTCCTTCCTTCCTTCCTTCCTTCCTTCCTTCCTTCTTCCTTCCTTCCTTCCTTCCTTCCTTCCCTCCTTCCTTCCTTCCTTCCTTCCTTCTTCCTTCCTTCCTTTCCTTCCTTCCTTCCTTCCTTCCTTCCTTCCTCCTTCCTTCCTCCTTCCTTCCTTCCTTCCTTCCTTCCTTCCTTCCTTCCTTCCTTCCTTCCTTCCTTCCTTCCTTCCTTCCTTCCTTCCTTCCTTCCTTCTCCCTCCCTCTGCCGTGCATTTCAACTATTTGAACTGGGGCTCCGTCAGTAGATGCATTCCTTACGCATTCGCGTTTACGTGCTGATGAAATATGGAAGGCTTTCCCTATTTTTCTCTTAATTCCGTTAAGTTTGCATGTTTACTGATTGCAGTTTCTTAAAACAATGGCATCTGCGTTTCTGGTAAGACAACAGCGAGGTACGAAAAAGAAAAAAAAACGCAAGTATGTATAAACGACTAGCCCCAGTTGCAGCCACTCTAGACTTCCTAGTGCCTTGCTAACCATTTTAGCATTAGCTTGTGCACGTCCGCGAACACCATTCAGCCGTTCCTGACCACACCTGCATCGACTTTTTACACTTCTTCATTGCGATATCTGCCTACACGTATGGGGAACTCGCTGATTAAGTGACGACGGTTACGAAACTGCCCCACCCTAATAAATGACGTATCGAGCTCTGTTGCACGCAGTCGGAAACTACCCACGCCACGAATAGCAGCATCCACAGCCGCCAACGAGAGGCGTTGCACTGGATTTATCGTGTTGCTAACGGGCTCAAACTAAGGTAAAATAACAAGGGAAAATAAAGGTCTGTAAAACAAATGAAAACGCCGCTTTTACAAGCGCGAAATAAAGAACAAAGGCGGAACAAAAAGCGTAATGAAGTAATTATATTCTGGAACTAGAGCACAAACCAACTGCAGCACGAATACTAACAAACTAAAAAATGCAGTGCACTTATTGAAGTTCTAACAATCCTCCGTCGGACCCCCGCTTTGAGTATTAATATTTTGCAGCTGATAACACGTTTCCGATTTCGGAGTTTACACAACAGGACAAAATGTTTAGTGTCGATGAGACACCCGTGTAATAGACGATAAAATTACAAAGATAGGCTTTCCTAAACGTGAGATAAGATCACGCGGCCATCTTCTACAAATGGCCATACACAGAGTCGGCCCACTTTACGTGATAAATGAAAAAGTTCGTGTTCATTCCTCAGCTTGCAGTGCATATCGCGTTCAAGCTTTCTTACCGTAATCTTAAGCACAATACGTAAAGCTGAGGAGCCTTCTGGTGGACGACGCAGGAACTGTGGAACAGAGTGTCTCTGCCGACCACGACGGCCACGAGAAATCAAAATTTCGCGCCATCCCCACGACAGCCGCCGCAAACAAAGCAGAGATGGAGCCACACACACGACGTCGCGACACGGGCGCCGCTCGAGCGTAGCGGCAGATGACGCTAGTTCGCGCTCCGGCCGCGGGTGATCCGAGGGAGCCACCGTACGGTAACATCCTCCTCGGAGGGAGAATTTTTGTTCCTCCCATAAAAATAAAGAACGGTACGAGGGGACGCCGCGTGGAAACGATAGTGCCGTCAGCGAAGATGACTCGTTATAGTGGATGCGGGGACCAACTAAGTATCCTTAATCAGGTCATTTGTAATTAAAACATGACGTAAGTTCAGGGGAAGATGAAAACCTGGAAGTGATGAGAAATCGTCGAACAGAGAATGCGGCTGGAGCCAACGTTCCGACAAGTCGACCTGCCGTCGTCAAGGCTGCAAGGTCAAGTCCACTTGTCGAAACGTTGGCTGCAGCGACGTTGCCGGTTCAACGATTTCTTATGCCAATCATAATTGACGAAACAAGGGGAATGTTTCAGAGGAGCTCGATTTCTTTGTTACGGAAAACGAAATGAGTACAACAAACAATAAGACTTCATTGCCTGTTCGATTTGTAATAAGGTAACTTACACCGACGCATGACTTCTCTGAAATAGTCCCGGTGTTTTAACAGAGTTGAGTCACATACGATAATAATAATAATAATAATAATAATAATAATAATAATAATAATAATAATAATAATAATAATAATAATAATAACGCCATAGCAGTTCCGTTAATGTTAATGGCAATTGTGCTCAAAGCTAACCATGTCAAATAAACGTTTGTATATGACATTCACTAGAGTACAGTATACTATACTATACTATACTAAGTATAGTATAGTATAGTATAGTATAGTATAGTATAGTATAGTATAGTATAGTATAGTATAGTATAGTATAGTAAAGTAAAGGTCGTGAGAAAGAGGGCACATATAAGCACACGGCACTCAATACATGCCGCAAATGAGGCCAACTCCGGCGATTTTTTTGGCCATGTCAAAGTAAAGGTGCTTTTATGTTCCTGAGACGCTCCTGTTAGGGGCCCGATAGCAGAAATACTCGGCAAATTGGAGAATAATTTTAAATAAGCAAAAAAGCACAATGTCGGTCACGCCGGCGCGGAGTATGAAAATTGTGACAGCCGGGACCAGCAGGCGCACAGTGGAGAGGTGAGCACGCCGCGCATCAGTTGTAATCTCTGCGACTGACAGTGCCGCGTCTGATAATGACAGTGTCTCGGCCAGCGCAGCAGACGCTCGCTGTAGCGGCCGAAGTTAGCGGTGCCCTCGGCTGCGTCACTTCCGCCGCCTTCCCAATACTGACGTCACAGACGCAATGTCGCCAATAATTGTGGGAAGCCAGGAGGGCGTTTGCAGACAATCTTTAAAATTCATTTGCAAACAATCTGCGCATGTCTCAAGCCTGTAGTTTGGCATAAATGACGGAAACGTGCAAAGGAACGAATTTCACTGAGATCCATCGACCTCGAAAAATCGCCGGAGTTGGCCTTTAACTACCCGCTAAATACCGGTTAACGCCTTCTCGGACGCAATCTCAGCGTATCAAACGACTTCTCTCCTGTGTGCAATAGAAAAAAAAAAAGATAAGGGGAAGAAAAAGTGCTCTCAGTGATAAGAATAAGGAACTGAAACAGGAAACAAAAACGAACATACTACGTTGGCGCCGCTGTATTTTCCTACAGTACGCCTACCCTACGTCCCCCATCGCCCCCCCCCCAAACCTCCAACAATAAAAATATATAAATATTAAAGACGCGAAAATAAATATGTATAACCCAGAGAAAGGACGAGAGTGGGCTGTGCGGCAGTTGCCCTGGCGCAATTTGTCTTTCAAGGGCATAAAATTCGGCGTCTTCAGCTGGATTTAGCCCCACAAATCAAGATTAATCACCTGCACGGATTTCAAGGAACAACTAAAAAGAATAAAGAAAGAAAATCGAAACAAAACCGTACGTTCCATACAGGCGCATTTATATGCTTAGTTCAGAGCCGCTGCTTTATCGCTATATCCTCACACTCTCTAGATCGCTTCCGGGGATAATCCGGCATGGAAGCGCGGCAGCGGGTCAATACTCGCTTTCCTTATCGAAAACGCGCCGGCGCAACACACCTACATATAGGCGTAATTCCTCTTCCACGGCTGGCACACGATCGCCCAATGATGTTTCCACGATCCTGTAGAACTGTGCAAGTACTGTAAGCAAAGCCTTATGGTATACATACGAACGAGATAAATTGTCTTCAAACAAAAAAGACAGCGGTGCCCCCGACGAACGAGAAGCATATTTCAGGGGAGATTTTGCTCCAACGTGGAGATCAGATGCACGTGTCTACGAAGATATCCGGAGGCGCGAGAACGATAAGATTGGGCGACCTCCACGGTCGTACAGTTTCGAGCCTTTACTCTGACGCCAACGCTGTCCCTTCCATTATTTCAGGATTTTTCGAGGACACCAGCGCAAAGACGCGGACATACAAGTTACTCGTCATTTCTGAAAGCCGAGTGAAATCGCCGAGATTCGGCGGCATCATCTTCTCCGCGTTTTTTAGCATGCACGAGTGCAAAGAAGTGGACGCGACAAAGTACTTACTCTGGGGCCGAATTTAAAGATCTATTCGATCATAAGTGATCATGGGTATTGACCTGCCGCCTTCGCTGATGACATTTTTGCATCGGGATTGGGCAAAGTTTTCTCTTACGAACAATTACGGCGGAAGGGTTTTTCTTCAACACTGTAACTGGGCTCGTATTCACAAAAAAGAAGAAAAAAAGAAGAAGAAAAAATGTTCTTATACGCTTGACCTGTTCGCAAGAGCCATTACCAACGTCCGACACATCAATAGCGAATACGACCAGCTAGTGGCAAAGGGTGCTTAAAAAACAACAGATTCGTTAGTACAGCCACTGGTCCAGAACAGTTTCTGTGTTGAAAGGGAGAATAACACACTACGTAGCTGCATCAGAAGATACGCCTTGGCGCGAGCGTAAGCAACATTCATATCATTTTTGCGAAGGAACCATGGACAGCTCTCAATAAAGTGTCTCGCACTGTGCTAACATTTCCGCGAGAGTCTATACTGCTAGACTCCTGCTGAACACACATTCACGACGCAGATGAAAGAGACGTTATCGTGGAACGAGTGTGCCTCCAGATTAACCTCGGGCTTGCGCCATGCACCGCTAGTACCGAAATAAACGGGCGCCGGACGTTCGTGCCACGGACACGGTACACAAAACACAAACAGTGCGGCGCTTCGGGCGTCTTGGGCGAAGTATAAGCAGCGCGCGCGTACAACGTGCTATTCGCGCATGTAAGCTCAAAGAGGAAAAAAACGGGATTGAGATGGCGGGGCTGCGAGTAAGCAGCTTTGTTCTCTCTCTCTCTCTCTCTCTGGGAGCGAGCAGGATTTCATCTCCCAGATGGAATCCTCGATAGCGTGCATCCTCTTACGCCGCGAATTTAGGCAAGCGAGATTGGTGCGCGGGCCGCTCCGGCGAGCGCGCTCGCGGCGGCGCACGTCGGCTACGGAAGCAGTCTTCTCCGCAGTCCGTCTTTGGCAAACAACGCAGATCAACGGCGCAGAAGCGCCGGATTACCAAGCAGATGAGAGACGGCCGAAGAGTGCGGCTTGCTCCCACCAACGGCATACGACGCTGACCGCCCACGCTCCCTCCTCTTCACGTGTTCCGCATTGCGGGCTCTCTGTTGCATGCAGCGGGCGGACGCGGAGTGTTCTCGCGCGAATCAAAGATATCTACAATCGCGTGGCGAGGTACACACCTTCGAGGTGCGGTTAAGACATAACGAGGACGACTAACGCCGAATTCCCGCGCGCACTTTGAAAAACTATTCAAGTGAGAAATTACAGAAACCAGTAACCTCCATTTTAGATTCTCTGTCGCGAACTTCCACATTGAAATCTACTGACTAGGCGAATTTCTGAAGAATTTCGTTTTAGTTGTCATTCACAGTGACTTTGTGACGGCAGCACTATGTGGAACCAGTGCATTAAGAGCCGCTCATATGAGACTATAGCTCAATGGAGTGGTATACGTGCATGCGCTTTTGCATAGAAAACTTCCTATTTCTGCGGCGTGCGAGGAAAAAACATAAAACAGGAGAGCTTTGTGCGCTGTACACCTCTGCACCTTCACACCGCAAATAGCCGCTTGTAAAGAGACCTCAATCAATTAATCAAGCGCTACATGTACTCATGTTTGAGCGAAAATTACACCATAGTGCCGTAAGTTGAGGTACTTTTATGTTGTATATGTGACATATAGGATCGTTAGTGAGAAAATAACCTTATACAAGCAACCAAGACGCTTTTCTCTCTGTTTCAAAAAGAGAGAAATGCTACACAGGCGTACGCAAAGCCAGTCAGAAACTATGACAACAGGCAAGTCGCACAAATGAAGCCCCAAGAAAGGGCAGCAAACCGCACGCTCGGATCCCAACCGGGATGCGTGAGCGTACATGTCGCATAGCTGGCGAACCAATGCACAAAACTTTCTCGAGACGGAGCACATCATCGTCCATCGTTCCGAGCGCAATCCGTCTCGCTCGCCGCCGCGCACGGCGAAAACAAATCAAGCGGCGCGCGCTTCTGGCAGGCGCCGCAATCTCTCTGCGAAACAAGGGGCTGATAAAACATCTGGATGGGCCGTCTGACGACAGCCACACGGGTACTGCAATATGATGTTGCTAGTAAGGTACAGCGGTCGACCATAGAGAATTGGCTATTTTGAATATGCCTAGACTGCAATATACCTTCCGTTGCAAGCATTTCAACGATTACCATATATATTCATCAGAAAACTCGCGTATCCTGCGTCCCATACAACTGATACAGCTCCCATGCTACGCAGCCCCGATCATGTCTTCAACAGCACCCAATACAATACTCAATCCTCGACAGTATATTCTCTCATTTAAGCTTCAGAACTGTTCACAATCAACGACATCGACATCATCACACGCCATACTCGACGTCAAAGTTGTCGGCCAGGATGGGCGACGCAACCACCACAAAGCTCGCCGCCTCGCCTTTGCCTTGCCGATCAACTGCACATATATATATATATATATATATATATATATATATATATATATATATATATATATATATATATATGTGTGTGTGTGTGTGTGTGTGTGTGTGTGTGTGTGTGTGTGTGTGTGTGTGTGTGTGTGTGTGTGTGTGTGTGTGTGTGTGTGTGTGTGTGTGTGTGTGTGTGTGTGTGTGTGTGTGTCGAATGCGATCAGCACCCTGGCTTTCGACTTACTCCCTCCAACACAGCTGCACGTTCCAATCACCAGGTCTCGCTAACGAACTACATAGTAATTACGTGTATCCCATGCTTCATGCTCGACAACTAACTCGGAGTATACAAAATGGTGCCCTGCCTGCATCACGTCGCGATGCACTAAATTTTCAAAAACCATTTACACATATTAGCAGAACGAAAAAAAAAATGTTACTGCTCTCGAGTATACCGACGAACGAGAAGTTATTCAGAAGAGAGAGAAACAACTTTAGTAAACATAAGGCTTCCTTGTTACTGTGGGTGGAGCACCTCGTCCAGGGACCCACTGGCAATTGCGGCACGCCGGGCCTGGCCAAGGGTCGCCTATTGGCTTCCCTAGAGTTCAGAGACTCGCGCCTCCCACGGCCAATTAACGAGTCGGTCTTTATTAAACGGCGAGACGTTGTTACACCTGTACCTTAAAACGACGCACGTCCCATCCAGGAAAGCCCCCAGACATATGCAGTATAGGCTGAATGCATACAGGCGTGCAGCAGCATGGCGCAAAAGTTAAAATATCAGAGACACGGATAACGGATCTAGAGGCATCAAACTGCGGGGCACTGCTGCATGATCTTCAAGGAAGTCTAGGCATGCAGAAACAAGGCCGTATGAAACCACAGGCATCGCGGCGCCGGCAGACCGCACGAGTCTCGCCGGGACCGACGAGCATAATTTAATAAATGCATTTCGGTGCCAGAAAACGGCGGCGCACTTCGGATTCTCAAACATATTCAGTCACGGGACAGACGCTTCCTTTCTCTATATATAACGGAGGCCGAGTGCGACGCACTGTTTCGCGAAACGCCACCGTCAGCGAAGAAATAGAAGAGAACACGCAAGACAATGGAGCGGCGTAGACGAGCCTCAATTGTGGTACCGGAAGAGAGGTACAAGAGAGCGTAAAAAACGATAGGACCGACGTCTTCGTCGTTTCTTATAAGATAGCTCGTTCCTCCACAAGCCCACGGTGCTTATGACTTTTCTTGCTCGCAAAATTTTACCTTTCTGCTCACGCGTGTTTACAGCGGCGCCACTGCGTGTTCCGAGAGTGCGCCTTTCTCCGTTGCACAGTTGTGTTCAGCAGACGTGCATAAGATTTATAGCGTTATATATAGCCCGAACGCGCTAAAGCTCTTTTTTTTTTTCTTGCGACTAAAATACGCGAATACTATCCGGATGTGATTCCGTCAGAATCGCAATACAATTGGAATATCTAACACGCGCCTTTACTAACCTTATAGCTTTAAACCCGATGCGCTGAGTCAAGGACGTGACTAGCAGCGCATGCGCTCCCGCGTTGAAGCATGAAAGCTCCGGGAACTAAAAAGGAGAGGCTTTCTGTTATGGCGTAAAGTGCACACATGCGAAGATTCACCGCTTATTGTCGATAATCTATGAAGGTCAGAAAGCTCAGCTATATGGCAATTATTCATCGCAAGATAAGGCAACAAGCCAACCGAAGCGCCAGTGTTGTCTTGATCCCTTCTCGTGAGTGCGTGTTTGGACGCCTTACCTTCTTGTATGGTAAGCTCTCACGTTCCACAAATAACAGTTCCATAATAAAAGTTACTTGTGCAGTGTCACCACGATAATAAGCAAAGTAACAGAGAGCAGGGAGGACAAGTAAGCACGATGAAATGATCGTCGCGGTGACTAAGGTATTTGCTCGCGTGTCCACGCTCACGTGGTTTAATGTCACGGCTGGAGGGTAAGAACATGACGCGTGTTCAGACATCGTCCTCCGCGCATTGCAAAATCGTATTGCAGGTGTGTCACAGGTGATGTGCACCATATAAACACGCATAAGCAAAGAAAAATGGGCACGTTACAGCCCCCCCCCCCCCCCCCACAGCAATTTAACACCACGGAAATGAAAAGAAGCACACACAAGGTAGCGTGAGTCAGTTCGCTCTGCACTCTGCAATTCTGAGATGCGGTTCCATATGAAAGAGTTCAGAAACGTCCGCCTCAGAAAAAATTCCAATATCGCTCCCAAATACAGATGAAGCAATACGAAGTGACTAACGCGTTAATAATTTTTATTTAAGCTGCGGTGGTAAACAAAAGACGAGGACAAAATGAAGCGAACGAAACTTAGCGGTCAACTTACACATAAGTCAAGCTGCCTTGAAGCAGCCAGCGCAATAAGCTTCTCATCTGCGCACGCAAAGACACATGATGAAGAACGATGGAGCAGTGCCACCGCTAGGTGACAAAAATAAAACGAGACTGCTGCGAGTAAACAGCGGACGAAGCGTCTAAATCATCCGTGCGCGATGAGTGCACACGAGGCACCAAGGACTGAGACGAGCGAGTGCAATCCGGACTAATGACGAAAACAAACGCTCGAGTGCTCGTTCCATGCGGGCTCTCTCATTGCGGACGTCTTTGTAAGCAAACGTCACCCCTAACGACACGAGCAAACCACAAAGGCTCAACAGACGACTCTCGAAGCCCGTGGCAGGCAGACTCGCAAGTTCGCACGCGAGCGCTTCACCGCAGTATACTTCAAACCGAGAGGTGGTCACAGTGCCAACTGCATTAGCGACTGTGAATCGGGCTCCGGTGGCCACTGCAAGGGTCGCGCAAAAAAGAAAAGAGCGCACCCCGGCTTCATTCCCGTCGTCTGCATACGAACTCGGCCTAGTGAACGGCGTTGCCTCCGTCGCGCATCACTCATTACGACGGGGGGGACCCGCACCGAAAAACGTCGGATAAGTGCGCCACTTAAGCCGCACGCTTTGTCGGCTGTACGCATAAGAAGAGAGAGGGCGAGGCTCGGGACGAGCACCGTTTTGAGACACCATTAGCGAATTGCCTTTGCGTTCCCTCCTTCCTTAAACTTGGCGCATATTATCGCGAAGCTTGACTCGACATCCCTCACGCAGTGCCTGTTGAGGGGGGTCCAAGACCCCCCGCGCCATCGCACGGGCCCGTCATTGCGGGTCTATTATGAAGCGCGACTGGTTGCATGCACGGGCCCTACTCTTTCTCGGCCAAGTGCGGGGAGACGGCTGACGTGGCGGGAAATCCGAGCGCGTACATACGCGTCCATCCGTGCGCGCTCTGTGTCGTGACTTTGCATACAAAGCAAAGCGAGCCTCGGAGCACATACGTGCGGTCTCTCATTTGAATGTGGCGCACGCAAGCGGCTCATTAGAGGAAGAGACCCAACCGTGAGCGCGCGCGAGCGCGAGCTTCAAGTTTGTGTTTCGCGGGACGTAATGAGACCTAATGGGGGCTCGGAAGCCGCGGCAGGCAGGAGCGGAGACGCGCTCCTACGGCCTTCTCAACCATCAACGTACGCGATTCCGAAACGTACCCGAGGTTAGCGAACTTGGAGCACCGATCACTAGCGTGGCAGTATACACTGTTCCAGATGCGACGGGCATCGTCCAGTGCCCCACTGCGTAGATAAAGCGCCCCTCTTGATTATGCTCACTAATGTATTAAAATTATCGAGAACAATGGCTTCCCGAATATCTGATTTCTAGGGACGCCTCACACCAATAAAGCTGCAAGACAAGCGTGCAGCCGGCGTCGGAAGTTTACGGACCATGGCATCTCAGAAAGTGTTCGATTTCCTAGCAGTTTCCTTGAGAGTATCCAGTCATAAACTGAAGTGCCATTTCTATTCTGTGTCCCGTCCTAGCGCTTTGTTCAAATTTCCGTATCCAGTCACCACGCACGGTACTATGTTTTACAAGCGTATTAGTACAGGCTGCAAAACATGAATATCAGGCTGCGAGCACAGGCAGCGCAAATATCTTGCTTTTTCACAGATCCTGAAGTCCGTAAACTTTCGACACTGACAGTACGTAATACCAAGGACACGGAAAGTAAAAATAAACACTCTGATTTCCTGGATGAAAGGTGCCTGATACGCTTGCATGGTGACATCAGTTATCAGCGGTGATTACGCCAGACACAGCCTCGCTACAGCAGCGCCACCAGCACAAGAAATCTTCGATTAACGTGAAAATGTACGAAAGAGATGCATAGCACGCCCAAAGAAATCACCCCAAGTTATACAACGAGTAGAAGAATAAAAACGAAGAAAAAGAAACAGAAAGGAAACTCAATGCACGGACGTGAACACGAAAAGCGATGCGAGCATAGAATATGAATAGAAAAAGACGCGCTGACTACACCAGTAACTGGTTTATTTATTTTTGCCCCATTTGACCTATTGACGTCAATACGTGCGAAAACGTGGAACAATGCTACAGGAGAGGCAAAACAGAGCAACACAGAAAAGCCGACAAAACCGGGATCGTCGGAGTTTCGTTCTGATCCCAAGGGGTGAGCACGCACGCCGTTCACGCGCGATGCCTCGGTAAAACAGCAGCGCCATTCGCATTCCGCCAGAATCTTTGAAGAGCGCAGCGGTCTTCTCTCTCGACACTACACACGTCGCCACGGACGCGCGCGTTCTTCTTTTGTTTTCCTCAAACGGGCAAGCGGTTGCGACATGGAATTCGGGAGCATCGACAACACCAAGACTCAACAACTCCTAAAAAAAAAAAGAAAGCGTTTATTTAAAAAAAGCGGGAACAATAAGCAAGAACGCGTCCTCCGCAGGGCAGCCAATCACGTATTCATGGCTCTTCTCGGGCTCCATAAAAAGAGCGGCACGCAGGACTCCCGCACAAGTGCGCGCGGAGGTTTTCCAAGGGGGCAAAGGGAGCTGACTAGAGCACGCGCGCGCGCCGCATTTCATGTACGGCGCAAGGGAGGAACGGGCTCGCCTGAGAGCAACAAAACAAGCGACGACTCTGCAAAACAACGGTTCGAAACGATGCGTGTGCCACGCAGCGGTAGTAACGGCCGTGTCGTCGCTCTAGTCTTCTACGCAATCGTGGGGTCTCCCAACGGCGCACCCGTGCCACACCGTGTTTTGAATTTTCAACAGACCTCGCCGTCGCAGTCCTGCAGAGCGAAACGGCTCGGGCTCGCTTATGTATAACTAACCAGGCGAGCATTCAGAGCCCCCCGTTTGTGCCCTGGATCAAATGCGATGATCCTCGAGCCACTCGGGATGGCTGGTTCGTCCGGTGGGGCGCGCACTCGCAGGCGATGCACGACGACCGAGGAAAACGCGAAGGACGCCCATCCAAACAATGGCCCCTACAATATACCCGGGAATATTTTGCTTTCTTTCTTTTTGTTTGCGTATACACAACACGCTGCTCAAGCCTCGGACTCCTCGGCGCTATGGACAACGGCACGTGCGCCATACGCGCGTTTACAATGCAGTGCTTTTTCTTTTTCTCGGGGTGCGCGACATTCGAGAATGCGACGCGTAAAAGTTGCAACGCGATGGCGCGAGGTCATCGCTGTTGCGACGTCAGTGCAATAACATGCTTTATGCATTCTCCCCTGGAAGGTTGTTCTGCCGGCACGACTGCGGCGCACTCGCGATGCTCGGAATACAGCAGAGCGTAAATGCATTCTGGTCACCGCGCTTTAGTGTACAGCGCGAACGGGAAACGCGGGACCCGTGGATACCTGGAATGCTGCGGTCGTGATGTTTCTCTCGGAACGAAGACAACCGCCATAGCGCATCTCAGGGCTCGGCGTTGGTTTGTATGGAGCAGAAATCAACGTGTTCATTAATGTTAAGTATACATACAAGAGAAAGTAGACATGGCAAAAAAAAAAAAATGCTGTCCTTAACGACGAAAGAAGACAGTTGTGCATGCTACACCGAACAAATATACGCATGCAGGCATACTGACGAAGTATGACAGCTATAATTCTCTCCTCTTCCACTCTATCAAACAAACTGTCGAGTTTGCCATACTTTCATCTACAAACATCGCGCCTTTATAAATGTATAGTGCCACCCCCTTCTGTTTTTTTTTTACACCTCTTTCATTGAACTGAAAAAGAAAGGGTGAAAAATGCAGCTTCGCACTAGTGGTGCAAAGCCTGAGGGAGGCGTGGATCTGGGCGGCCCTTCCTTTTTCTTTTTCTCTCCCTTTCCTTTTCTCTCTTCTCTCCCAATTTTTTCTATGTCTTTCTTGTCAATGTTTATTTCTATTTCTTTCTTTGCATATCTATTTCCTCTCTCTCTCTATTTCTCGCTTCCTTTCTCTTTCGGCTTTTCTTCGCTTTCTTTCTTTCTAAATCTCTCTTTCTTTCTGTGCTACGCTTTACTCTTTCCCCTCCCCTAACCCTCACTTTCTTTTCCCACCCCCTTGCTATATATTACAAGGCTATTTCATGCTTTCCCACCGTGCCTAGATAGCCGGGTGATTACGATGCTCGCCTTCGGATCGTCGGTACGCAGGTTCGAATCCCATCCCGTCAAGAAACTTTTTTCGCCGAGAATTTCTGTCTTTACCTTTCCTTCTATCTCTTTCTGTGTCTCTGTACGCGTTCTGTCACCCATCGGAGTTAATGCATCCCACGCCAGATGACTCGGCGCACGTGTTCTGGGAGCGAAGCAGAAGGTGAAGAGGAGGAAACGGAGGACGAAGAGAGCGCGTGCTGGTTCATGATGATGATAATAATAATCTCTCGACACGAAGCGGCATAACGAAAAGCTCAACCGCTCCGCTGCAAAAAAGATGGTAGTAGATGCCAGCCGCAAATAACACAGCATTTTACTGCTTCAAACAGCAAGCAGTTCAGCGCAACAAGTTCCCGTAGACGATCGGCACATCCCCAAGCGGCGGAGGAGGGAGTGACACAAGACGCAGGAAGCCACGCACAGGCCAGCCATTTGAAGCGCGCAGCGCGAGACATCTGTATATCGAGAAATCGCTGTGAACGTCTTAGGACGACGTACCGGGGCAATAGAGACGGCACACTTACAGCATCACGACCCGCTCGTGTGCATCCGCGGCCCTGCGAACACGAGAATGACACCCAAGCAGCTCAAATTCAACCGACACACTCTGCGCGAGCTCCACAGCGCGCCGTATACGCGCAACCCGGATTTCTTCCAGCGCCCTTCTCATGTGTAGGGCCTCTCCCGATTATTACTTAAATCACAGAGCCGCACGCGCACGTTATGAGCGGCCGCACGCGTGCGCAATGAGACTCCGCCGGGCTCCCAGGTATCGCGAACCAAGCACGGGCGACGAGCGCAATGAATAATGAATCGGAGACAGCGGCTTGCTTACTGCTGACCGGCCGCGCGATGCTATATGCTCTTCAGGCGAGCCCGCATCGCACGCGGTCACGGCCACGAGAAGTATGTCCGTTGGGCCCGCTCGGCACACGCGCTTCGTGGGACAGCGTGCTGGCTTCTCGCTGGCAAAAAGACCGACAGGTATATACTATACACAAGGAAGAACAAGGGAGAGGTGAGGCGTTCAGAGCGCTGCGCCAATCATCGGGCCCAAATAGGTGCCTACACGAAGCAGGCACGCTAAGCGGCCACGCTTTTATTCACTGACCGATGCTGTTTATCTTAGATGTATAAGGTAAAAAGAAAAAGGAAATGAACAATGATAACGTAGTATTAGAGCAATGGAATATACACCGCTCGCAACGAGTTCAACTTCATTCAACAGTCCGCAAGTGTATATATATATATATATATTATATATATATATATATATATATATATATATATATATATATATATATATATATATAATGAGATCGGAAAAGGACACGACCACGCCACGAGTGGGCACGAATGGTTTATTCGTGCAGACGCGGTGGATGTGGTATCATAACGCTGCGCAGCAAGAGCTCGCGGCACGTGGCTGAGAGAAGTTTCAATTCGTCCCAAAGATCGTTATGCAGTGCCGAGACGGTTCCTCGCCGAACCGCGCACATGTATGTCCGTCATTACCTCACCCAGGATTTCTCTCAGGGGGGAGGTTGAAATTCTGACAAGGGGGGGGGGGTGGAGAGAGGGGAAAGCACATTGCATAATATGCCATTTCCTTGCTCCATGGCTGGAGTAATGCGAGAGCACATAAAATATCAAATAATAATAATAATAATAATAATAATAATAATAATCATTATTATTATTATTATTATTATTATTATTATTATTATTATTATTATTATTATTACGATGATTATTTAGCGTTTTACAGAAACGTCTTGATATAACTTGACAAGGCCAAAAAACCGTTCAGTGGGGCAGTGCACGTAGAACATGAACTACAAATTCAATAAACCAACGCGTAACATAGTTAGCAACGAAGTTGTTTGCCAGGTGCTTATTTTTGGTAATTTTGCAGTTTCATGTAGTGGTAAGGGTGCTGACAAGTCGGCTGGCTGGCGGTCGCACAATGGTGTTAAAAATTTTATTACTGTGGTATAGCGCATAGAAACGGGACGCAAGAAAGGCACACGAAGACACCAAGCGCCGTGTGTGTATTTTCGTGTGCGTTTCTTGTGTCCCGTGTATTTGCGCTACCATTGTAATAAGAAAATGCCATACGAACAAGCCCGCATGCATGGCAACTTTAGCTCTTTAAAAACTCTGCAGCTGATAACTTTCTATGCGTCCTTGGAGTCTCGCCAAACTATAAATTTTAAAGCGCACCGTAAATATTGCTTATAAACTCCATAGTATTGATTATAAACAGTATGTAAACAGTATGTATACAGGTTCGGCGACTGAACCATCCTTAGTAAAAATCGACTGGTCAATGGACGCATAAGACGATATCTGCTGAGTCACCGGTTCCTCTATGGCCGTAATCGGGCATTCGGGTGTTGTTGCTGCGTCTATTGAATATGAACACGAAATCTGTTTTGGGTAGCAGGTGAGGACCGTGCTCGACTGGCGCCTCAGCGAGAGGGCTTCGGCGAGGTAGGTCATTGTCGACGCAGATTCACGCAGCAAATACAGCAACGAGTTCTAGCAAGCAGACTGAACGTGCACGCATGTGTGCACATCCAACTTTGTAGTTTTCGCCCGACGTACATGCAAAAAAGAAGTGGTAAAAATAGTGGGCGAGAGACGTTTGCTGAAAAAAGGCAAATGAAACGTGCCGCCCCAACAAGACCTTCCGCACTTTCCCGGGGTTCTTTTTTTTTTTTTTTTTGCCAGACGTCGTTAAAAAAACATTCCTCATTCTGTCACGGCTTCTTGCTCCTCCCATCTTCGCAACGTATGGACTCCGCTTGGCATGACGCAGACACTAGTTGCTCCAAGGCTTGCTCAGAAATGCAGGAACCATTCAACGTGCTTAAACTAATATTTGAGTGAGCATTGTCCCGACGCTTCAGAAACCATACGGTTCCTTTTCGGAGTTTTAGGAAGGGACACACATGAAGCGGGTTTCTTTTCTTGTTCGGCGGGTATGAAAAGGCGCTTCAGGCGGCGGCGGTGCTTGTCGCCAAAGGAAAAGAGGAGTGTAATACCCCGGTCACACTGGCATGTTTAGTGTCATTTTGAGCGAGTGCACTTACGCACCCAGAATGGCACTTTGGCAGCGCGCTGCTACACGAGAAAAGGGAAGTGCACTTTGGAAATGATTGTAATGGCGATGGGTACTTAAGTAGCACAACAGGCATTTGTTATTTCAGGCATGTTTCTTAATAATACTGTGTACAGCTATAACCAGCCCGTAAAATAAATTTACATACAACGCGGCGGTAGTGCAGCCAAGTGCACGGCGGTGCGCTGGGCCTGCCCCCTGTGGGTCAGGGCTGAAACTGCCGAGAACGAGAATAGCAAAGGTAGTTTTTTTTGTATTATAGTAGTGTTTTAATGCATAAGAATAGTTCCTAATAAAGAAAACGATAGTTCAAAAATGCTAGTGAACTCGGCTTCGGATAATAACCTATTTATTTTCGGCCACTGCTATCGATGCTAGACCACTCCGTCTCGCGAAGTGAGTTTGGCGAACGCACTCGCCGGCAAGTGCGCTTTGCAGCGAGTGTCACTAAACGTTCCCGTGTGACAGCGTGCGAATGGCACTAGCGGCGAAGTGCACTCCCTCAAAGTGCACTTAAGTTGCCCCGTGTGACAGGGGTATAAGGGCTTGACCGGAAGGCATGAGTTCAACAGTGAAGGGGGTGGGGAACTTTTTAGACGTGTAAACATGTCGAAGTGGCGGTACGCCAACACCCTCTAGACAGTTGTTGGGTGCGCAGATGCCTCTCTCTTTCTTTTCTTTTCTTTTTTTTTTATGCTGCACGCAAGGGGTAGGTTGCCCTGAGCCACCTGAGCGCGGTTCACGTTGTTTGGGGTCGTTTGGATATGCCATGATTCATTTCCGGTACTTCGTTTCAACTGCGAGGACTGTAGTTTCAGGAAAAGTGATTCGGCGCGGTCTGCGTCCTCGGAATGTTCGGCTATGGGGTTGCGGTCTCTTGCGAAATTGGGGACGTCGTTCCCGTCTTTCTTTCAGGTTCTCGGTTCAGCTGGCGTCGCAGCCAGCGCGAGCTATTTTGTAGACAATGGCTTGAGGCGGCCAGTCGTTGGGAGAGATGGTTTCGCTCACGTCTCAGATAGTAGATACTGCTGCATTTCTGTGGTGTTGTTGATTGAAAATGGAGGGGGGAGGAGGGGGGGGCGTTGTTGCTGTATTTATCAGCTTACGTCGTGTTTTTGGAAGTGAACTGCTTTCTGAATAAAAGACTTTCGATAGCCGTTCTTGGTGTGTTTCTTGAATGTATCGTATGTTTTTCTTTTGTTTTTTCACGTTGTGCGCTGCGCTGTGTTCCTGCTCTTCGCATTAATGTCTAAGACTTCCGGATTTTTGGGGTGTCTCAAGAAAC